>NC_066537.1:2124494-2244999 GCF_024679095.1 Eriocheir sinensis
AAAAATTTCATTTATGTGTTTCGTATTCCTTAAGGGCTATCTCCGAAGAAGGCGGGTCTGGTAGGCTCAGCCATTGGCCCTCCTCTTCAGCGATCGGTAGTGGACGAAAACGAAAACAAGCGAATACAGGAACAAACGGTAAGTTTCTACGTTTTTTATTGCGCACACGTCTGTTCTAAGGAAAAAATTGTAATTTCACTGGTTCTCTCTAATATTATTTTACCTTTCTTCAGACACCTGCAGGAAAAAGCAAGCCCGTCGTGAGGGATTCTCCCATCCAAACAGTTCTCCACAGCCAGGACCCAGCGGTTATAACCCGGGACGGCCGGCAACAACACCCTCACCAACACCCGGTGAAATAAGCCAACATTTCAACGGGGCCTTAACAACGATCGACGTGCCCGTCCCACCAGCAGACAACGGCGACATTGCATCATATTTCAACAACAACACTGGCCGTCTTCGCGAGGCAGTAGAGTCTGTATTCCAAGGCTGCCAGCAGGTTAGACCTCCTTCTTTTAAAGTGTACGTTGACATGCATCTGCGTTTAGTCAGAGAAGACCCCGACGATGGAGTTCAATATAGAGATATGTATATGAGAAGTCATATGCAGGTAATTAGCTATGACGATATAGATTCAGATGTACGTAAACTATCCGAATATTTTGTTAATCGGTTTGAACATGACATGTCGGACGAAGAGGGCAGTGGATTTACGTTAGATGAAATAGGTAGCGTAAAATTTTCCTTCTCTCTTATAATGCTGCACAATAGTATTGGAGAGTATGTGCCCTATCCTAAGGGTGTTCCAGGGAAAACACAAGTTCTCAACCCTTCGGGACCCACGGACTGTGTTTTCCAAGTTCTAACAGCTTATCGCTATCTAAAGTCAAGAAATGTAGTTCCATCGGGCAGGCAATGGGAGAATGCTTGCTTGGCCTCTATTAATACGGGTAACATTCCAACCCCGGTATCCTGGGAAGACCTCGGTCGGCTTGAAAGATTAAACAACATAAGTATTCGCGTTTACTGTCTAGACAACGTTGAAGACAAAAAAGGCGAACTAACTCTAGTCAGAAAGGGGCTCAAAGATCAAGAAGTTGTTCATTGTCTGTTGTTGGGGAACAGACACCTAGCTCTTATCCAAGACTTTGACGCATACATGAACCTGTTTACCTGCCAACGTCGCGGGAAAAAAATGTTTTGCGATATCTGCCTGTGCGCCTGTGAGAACAAGACAACGCTTGCTGAACATGTGCTAATTTGCCCAACGATGAACACAAGACTAAGATTCCCACCCGCGGGTTCTACTGTGAAATTTATTAATCATGCTAAGGCATATGAGCCATCTTATTTAGCATTCTATGACTTTGAGAGTATTCTCGTACAGCCTTCTTCGAATGTGTCTGGATGTGTAAAGAGACATCACTTTGCCATAGCGTATGCTTACATTATAGTGAATAGAAACGGAGAAACAGTACAAAGCGGATCCTATTGTGGAAATAATGCTGTAAACCATTTTATTCATACAATGCAGTGTGCCTGGAAAAAGTTGAAATTTTCTAAAGGCTACAATAAAATCAACATGACCGATGAAGATACGGCACGTCACAATGAGCAAACTCACTGTCTTCTCTGCAAACAGGGTTTTTTAAAAGGTAAAGGAGTAAAACATCATGACCATGAAAAATCAGGAAACAATTACATTGGAGCTTATTGTAATAGATGCAACCTCCAAATGAAAAATCACAAATTGCAGCTCACTCTCATTGCACATAATGCTAATTACGACATGTCGTTAATCCTGCGTGAATTAACGATACCTGACTTGAAAATCAAACTAAGACCAAAACGTTCAGTTCACAAATACCATGAAGTCATCATAAATGACTTGAGATTTATTGACTCGTATGCCTTTATGTCTGGTTCGCTCGCGGCTTTAGCGAACCAATTCATCAGTAATGGGAACGAGCCCATATGCACACAACAGATGTTGAAAGATGTGCCAGCACCTGCGTTGCCATTATTGATCAAGGGAAAGCAGGTGTTTTGTTATGACTATATGGATTCGATGGAACGACTTTCTGAGACACGTCTTCCATCCCGCGAAGATTTTTTCAATTCGCTTCAAGAAGCAGACCTTTCCGAAAGTGATTATAAACATGCTCAGAATGTTTGGAAAGTAGCTGGGTGTCAGAGCCTGAAGGACTATTTGTTACTTTATGTAAAGTGGATGTTGGTCTTCTATGTGATGTCTTCCTAGAGTGGAGAGGTATTTTGAAAACCCAGTGGAGGTTGGATATTGTAAATTATGTTAGCCTGCCAGGATTTGCCTATGACTCCTTTCTGCTAAAAACACAGCAGGAATTAGAGGTGCTTAGTAGCCCAGACATATATCATTGCATTCAAACAAAAGTGCGTCGGGGCTACACAAGTGTTGTGCGTCGTTTTGTACGCGCCAATAACATCTACACGAACCCTCAGTTTAATCCAAAACATGATAGAAGCACTTTCCTTTCATATCTTGACTTCAACAGTCTTTATCCCACTGTAATGCAAGAGAAGTTGCCATGTGGGGATATGAGAAAACTAGATGAGACAGAAATGCAGTCGTTTTTGAGCGGGGGCTTGGTCAATCAAGCAACCGATGGCGATTTTGGATATCTCATTCTGTGCGATACTGAGGCTGTCTCACGTGAAGTCGTTGAGAAAACGGATGACCTCCCACTGATCATCAGAAGACACAATATCACCAACAGAGATATATCGTCAGTCACACGCGAATGGTATGAAGAAGAAAACCATCCAGCACCGTGTAAGAACATAAAACTGATTGGAACACATGCTGCTCAGGAGAAAATGCTATTTGCTCTGCCCCTCCTTAAACTACCTATTCGACTAGGCCTGGTTGTTAAAAAAGTGCATGCTATTTATACGTTTAAGCAAAAGCACTTTCTTGCGGACTTCATTCAGGATAACATAGAAGCCCGCAAAAGTGCTACTTGCCCTATCAAGAAAAATGCAATCAAGTGTGTTTCAAACAGCATTTTTGGTCGATTCCTGATGAACGTGGCCAAATATAGTGAAGACATAGATATTGTCACCAACCGCGAAAAGTTTTTGAAGCTGGCCCGAAGTCCTTACTTTAAACGCGTTGTACCTCTCAATGATTGTCATGTAGTTGTAACTCGCCATAGGAAATATTCACGGGTGAATCATTCAAACTACATTGGCTACTACATCCTAGAGCTGTCCAAGCTGCGACTATATGATTTCTATTACAATGTGTTGAAGGCTCATTACGGAGATCGGGCGAAACTAGTGTATTGCGACATTGATTCCTTAATAACAGAAATTGAAACTCCTGATCTATTAACAGAGTACTCGCAGGAACCCTTCAAAAGCTATATAGACACAAGTAACTTTAGCCCCTCACATTCCTTGTACAGCACAGACAACAAAGGAAAGCTTGGATTTCTCAAGTCTGAAGTGGGGGAAAGAACCATCTCAGAATTTGTAGGTGTAAAACCAAAGTGCTACTCCATCCTCTTGGCAGACGGTGACCGGTTGAGTTCAGCTAAGGGCGTTCCAAAGTTCATAAAGAAGAAAATTGCTCATCAGCGATACAAAGACGCCCTATTCCAGAAGCAAACATTTACCTTTGACTATCAGGGATTCACAGTGCGCAATGGACGAATGAGTACAGTAAAATATCCCAAGAGAGGGATATCTGTAGTTGAGGACAAAAGATACTACATTAGCACCTTGGAGTCACGATCTTACGGTCATCCCGATAATTCTATAGGGATAGAGGAGGAAGAGCAGGAGGAGGAGGTAGCCCAGATCATGACACTGTCAAACGAAGAAAATTTGGAGGAAGGCGATGAAAGAGGCATAACAGAAGCGAGACTAGCCGAGGTAATGGGTGGGCAAGAGATCGGTGAAATGGGAGAACTAGAAGAAGAAACCTATGAATTGTGGGGAGAACGGGATGTGCTGGTCGAGCAATATTTTCCCTTGATAAAACGGGTAGAGGCGGATGATGACATGTTAATGCAAGCCGCGGAACAGGAAGAAATAAATCAAATGCTCTCATCATCCACCATTGAATATATGCTAGTAGATACAGACTTTTCAGAATAAATTGTAGTTGTTTATAAGATAGGGACTGGTGTGAATGTTGTATATACTGTTTATAGTGTAAGAATTTGCCTGCTATTTTTATGTTAAATATAAAATATATGTAAATATATTCTGTATATAGGACTAATGTTGGAGCCTATGATATTATAAAATTGCACATGATGAATCTGGAATCATAATTTGACCAAATTCCAATAAACATTGAGTTTGTTTGACTTGTTTATATGACCTTTATAAAAATAAAAAAAAAGAAACGGATGAAAAAAACACAATAATTGTCTTAAAATTTATTCGATTTGTGGAATCATGAATAAAACGCTTTTATGTTTCGATCCGGCTCATGCATAAAAGACTGCCCGCCAAATCAGGCGGGCGGCGGCGGCGGTAGCGAGAGGTGCGGCGACAGGATGCGACAGGATTGCTCGGGGCCCAGGACGGGCGGGCAGGGCAGGGCTGCACGGGGTAGTGGCGGTGACGAGTGAGGACCTGTGAGTGGAGCCAGACCTCTGATTTAAGCATGGTTTACAACCACCCCACCCCCCGATAAAGGAACTAGAAAATTATTTATGCTTAGAATAGCTTCATGGTATGTAATACAATTCAATATGAAAAAATCAATAAGTCAATACTTACTTTTTATGAACACGTGTTAAATGTTTGATGACATACGGGCATTATAAACTTGCTGTAAGCGAATCGCATCACGTGTTCATCATTCCTCGAATATTCGGTCTTGGAAAACTCCATACATATTTTTTCAAGAGTTTCTCTTACACCCAAGTGCGAAACATTGTAGGCAAAGTACATGGCATAAGCCCCGCACACATCGCTTCGCGTGCTTTGAAGTCGAAATGCATTTTTATACATACTGAGCCCGGGGTAATCAATATATTTGAAATGATCAGAGTATAATTTTGGATCGAGAGCATAACTATCTAGGAACACTGCCATGCCCGGTTCATAGTAGAGACAAATCCAGTGTCCCATTTCTCTTTTAGAATAACTTGGTAGCGTATTGACGATGCACACTATAGGTTTTCTATATCGAGGTATAGAGTTTACCTCGTCTGCCAATAACACGCCTAAAAACAAGGCTTGCTTTCCTATGTGCCCCCTCAATCCTCTTTCAATCTCCATGTTGTTCATCGCACAGCCGCTTCAAGCGCGCACATCACACTGCAGCCGTCTTTCAGAATTACTGTTTCGCCAAACAGTATCAACAGACGGTTCTCGTTTTCTCCCTTGCTTAGATTCAAGCTAAGTCTAAGCCCCCCATTCATTTCAACGGGCAAATTATCATTCAAGTTTTCAGCACGCAAATCAAATGTGCAAATCATTGCCCCCTTGCCGAAAATATCCTTTCCGATTAAATGGTCTTTGTGAAAACCAAGTGCATCCAAAGTACGATGGTAGAGCTCAGCATAGTCATGAGGGAATTTACTAGGAATATTATACATGGTTCTACCATTAACACTTAAGCTTATTTGACTTATATCGCCATGGCTCAAATACAATGGATTTAGCGTATAGTCGCCAGAATGAGCTTCCATGCTCGTTATAATAAGCGAGAGTTTTTCCGGAATAACATTACCCCACGGTTGATCATACGTTCCTGAGGTTTGGTCTTTGGCTAGCACATAGGTTTTCAAGAGGGTTTTGGTAAATGTCGATTTCAAAAGATTCCCTGTGGCGAGAGACGCGTTCAAAGCATGAAGTGCATTAGGATAAGGAAACAGTCGCGTATAAAGCAGCTTGGCTGAATCTATATGCAGACGAATGTTATCGCCAGTTGGAGAATTTAGCAGCCATGCATTACTAGATAGTTCCATTCTGAGTCTAATCGAAATACCATCGAGCAAGTAACTGTCTAAAGAACTTATATCCAGAAGAAGCGGGGTACAGAGTTGTATACCGTGAGTCTTAACCAGCTTCATAATGGTCTTGTGTTGCGCGCTGGCATTGTCAAAGTATTCTGCTGTTACTTTGGAAATAAAACCGTTCTCTGGGATGGTAATATTAGCATTGGCTCCAATTGTATTCAATTTGTTGGGCGACAAAGTATTCAGCATTTTAACGTATGACGTGTACCCATAAAGTACATTATTGTCAACAGCTACATCTCCCAAAAAACATTGCACTGATTTGAATAGGCTGTGCGCGGTATTATTTGCAAATTCAACGTGTTGAGTGTCTTCGAGAGGAGTAGTATTGTCTGGCTTAGTTAAGCGTAAAGAGGTGTGCAACACCAATTTCCCCAAATCAATAAAACTGCCAAGTGTTCCAGGAATGAGAAATTCTATATATCTATCGGATAATTTCATATTGAATCCGAGGTTAGTAGGTAAAACATCAGCATCATAACGGGAGGCAATCGTTGTTTCCAATAATCTCATTTTGTTAGGGCGGGGAAACAATTCACTGATACCGGCGGCATATTGCCCCAGGGGAGAACGCGGGTTCCCGACACCAACCGCGCTGGTGATGCTCGCCATACTGCTCTTAGTTCAACAATGATTACAACTCGGTAAAGATGTCCTTTTTATAACACCTTTTCCTCCCGACTCGCTTGACTTTCTTTTTCCCGCTTCCTCTAGTCAATTTCATTGCAGCTTGCTTTAAGGAATTAATTCCATGCTTTTTTATAGAGCTTCTCAAGTTGCTTCCGTGTGAAATATCATCTAGAACGTTGTTTCCAAATGTTCGAGCTGAAGGCACAATGACATTTTTCACTAGGAAAGGGAAAGCTCTTTTAGCGAGTCCAGCTAAAACCGAGAATAAACCCCCGCCTCTGTGATAGCTTGGTTCATAAGAAAGTGTGACTATATCATCAATACCACTCCCTCGGGATGATATGATATTCTGCTACGGAAGGAGGGATGAATGTAACCCGCATGGTGGCGGCGAGGAGACTGTCTTTTCAAATGGACAACATTCCTATTAATACAGCAAAATGTACTCAAAGATTCAACGCGATCGGATATGAAGTAAACATGTAACAGGGTATCCTTCTTCGAAATGCATAGGACGACCTTTTTGATCTGTGAGTTTAATAGAAATCGAATCAATTACTTTGGATTTAAGGGACTTATATATAGTTG
This sequence comes from Eriocheir sinensis, assembly GCF_024679095.1. NCBI lineage: Eukaryota > Metazoa > Arthropoda > Malacostraca > Decapoda > Varunidae > Eriocheir > Eriocheir sinensis. The sequence goes on from NC_066537.1 coordinate 2,131,736, forward strand.
GATGCACGCCTTTTGTTAGACCTCCGGAGAGCGAAAAGGCATCAAGAATATTTACATTTTTCCCTGCATACCTAGAGGGATTGACAAGGTCAGTGTAAATGAGAACACACTGTACGTCACCATTTCTCAACAGAGGGGCATGACCATGTAGCGGAACAAGAACGGTTTTTTTTTGTTCTTCATGTGTACCCAAGGAAGAAAACACAGCATAACCTAAGTTGGGGACAAAACCGAGAACCTGGGCCAGTCGCGCATCAAAGGAAACCTTAATAAATACAACTTGTGGATGATAACCATTGTAGCAGAACAAAGTTAAATGATCATTTGTTGAGCTAAATGCAAGAACCTCTCTAGAATACGCTAGTAAATGATACTTGTATCCATCGACCATCTCCTTTATCAATGTCGTTATTATACCGTTAACACACATCAGCAAATACCCAGTGTCATTATACAAGATATTAGCATTAATAGCCTTTGACAGTGTGCGTCTTTCAATAGCTTCTGAATCTGGCGTTGGTCTTATACCACATTCAAGGTGTATACTACACTCTGGTTCACCCGGTTTAACAATGTAATACCGACGGGGAAGCAACACGTTCAGTAGACCGACTTCATATTCCACGTCCTTGTCTAATGTCAGAGTTTGTATATTATTAGTAAAGCTAGTGTTGGAATTGGGGTAAATTTCCCCATCCGCAATGCTGGTAACATATATATGATGTGACTCCATTTAGAGCAAGCAAGACACTAGCAAAAATATTATAATTATTTCATTATATAGAGGTAGACATGACGAGATGCCAATTACATATTGAAGGTAAATCATACTAAACATCATTACATTGTTATTTATTGACATATTTTACATTTAGTGATGTACATAATTATTGGGAAATTGTCTGGAGCTATAGTTATTCAGGACCCATGTCGACTACAGCTGACAAGTTTTCTTTTCCATTCGTCAGCCACAGCATCGTCCTCTGTATCCACCAGTTTCCTCTTCCTGTTTCGCTCGGGAGACACAGATAGAGTTAATTTTGTTTCAGGCTCATCGCAGGTCCACCATCTGTCCAGGACGACGCACGATATATTATTCAGTTGGAGTTCAGCCGCAGCCTCTTGGAGATGCGGTTGGTAGTCAGCTTTCCACAACACGTAAAGAATTCCAGCGCTTGCAATATTGTAGGGGAAGACGACACTTGTAATGTTGCTTTTAATCACCCATTCTACCAGTTTTGTGATGGACTCTTTAAACCAGCGGAGGCGGTTATCATAACTGTCTTCCTTTACCCCACGAATGAAATTTTGATCTCTTGACGTCTGAAGATATCCTTGGTTTATAGGGTTATTTTCCAGTTCGCGGCCAGGAGCATATTGGGTTAGGATACACGCCACATAAGGAAGATTTTCACTCGGAGGATAGCGAATATGCAGACTACCGGGAATACCACGATCTTCCCAGCGACACCTCTTCAGTTGACAGATCGGGCTTCTTTCGCGGTAGAGATTACTGTGCGGGTATAATCCATGTAGGCGTCCAGTAAACCCCCTCTTTTCGTTGCAGGAACTGCAGTTGAGGGAAGAAACGATGATGGTCTTGTTGTTGCGGTAGATGTCATCGCCAGGAGAACCGTCTTTGTAGTTGAACACGTAGGCGTCCGACATGGTGTCCTCTGGTATACTGGTGAGTGATGAATAGTACCGCTTCAGCTGATGGCGAGGGACGAGTAGCGAACCATCGTCCCATCTGCTCTCTCTTATAAGCCCGCTCGGGGCACCACCGTGTCCGAGCGTGTTCGTCCTCGCCTCCGGCATTTCTCTCTCCATGACGTATAAGTCGCGCGTCCAACGCGGTTCAGTATCTACAACGTCCATGATTCTGTTTCTTTCTTGAATCACAATGTAGGACTGCACTAGCACATTGGAAAAGCGGATTTAATATGGGTCCCATCTGTAAGTTGCCAACGATGGTTGTTTGGTGAAACCAGATCCCTGAATCTTTTGCCGCACGCGCGTATTTTTTATTTCGCTAGGTAATACACCCGTGGCGTCAATGATGTGTTTTATATCAGCAATGTCAGCAATCGCTGGTTTTTGACTTGCATTAGAGAGTAAATTCAACATGTACAGGATATTGGAGGATCGAACAGAAGACAATAGGTTGCCTCGGCTATCCCATTTAACGATGGGATTGTCTTTTATTCGTTCTAGCATCATATTGACGTATGGCACGTCGATACTTTTAACATACAGAGGTATTAAATTACTTATTTCAGGATTGGAGGATATCTTGTTCTCCCTAATCCCTGTGACTCTAAGTTCCACGGGTGGTAGTTTTGTGGTTTTGTATACACCAGATCGCGATATTTTCTTTTTTTTGTAACTTTTCTTTCTTACAGAGCGAGACGACGGGTTCAATCTTGTAGGAGTGCTTGGTCTTGCACCATGGGACGACACGACAGGACCGCTGCTGCTTGCTGGCACATGTTCAGAGACCGGCATATGATCGGGATGGGTCGACAGCGGATTGAAACACGATTGGCCGTTGACCCCCGGACTCGTGGAGTTGGCGCATTTAGGCTTAATACCCGTTAAAACACGCTCAGCGGTAGACTCAGGAACAAGATAATACGTGCGCATTATCCAAATAATTTTCCGATCAAGGAAGCGGCAATAGGTAATATAGCAGCTAATATATTACCGCCCCGTCTCGATGTCAATATAAGTCTTTTCTTATGGAGAGGAGTTTTCTTTCTAGCTATGGCACGTATGTCTTCCCGATAGTTACGTAATTTCTTGATAACTTTGTTATTGAGGGTGAGGTGCTTCTTTAACAAATTGGAAAATATTTCAGATATACAGTTCAATTGTTCTCGAGCTGCTTGCTTAATAGCACGGTTTCTATCTTTTACTTTTAATTTCTTCAAAAGTAAGACGAAGTTTTTGTGTGCACTGAGGAGTGGTGTCTTTTTACGCATTTTCTACAATATCATTAGCGTCAATCCAGCTGTTGAATGAAGTAGGGTATCCCAACCACGATACAAAATACTGCTTTTTTCCTTTATTTTTTCGTGAACGCAGTATTTTAATATAGTATGTCTCAGGCAGAGCGCTTAAGACGAGCTCTGGCGCGTAGAATATCCCCTGTATTGGTTCTCCAGACAAATCTTCTTAGAGATAAGTTCTTGAGCGATTCTTGTGTTTAATTGATTTTATGCGAAAGAGCTCGTGAGTATTTTGCTGCATGTATCCTTTATGGAATACAGAGGAACGAGCACTTCCAACAAGGCGAACTATTTCCCCAACTGCCAGTCGAGGACTGATGGAAGACGCTGGTTGCTTCGGGTTTTTATACATTGCGTGGAATTGCCGTTTGATTGCAGATGGGTTTTTTAAGTTATGAATATCAATGGGAGTTTGTTTGTTCTTCAGTCCAGAATGGGGCGAGCGGTTGTAGGCATTGACCATGTTTTGCAGCAGATCACTATATCTTGAAGAATTTTGAGACGTGATGAACTTGTAGATGCGTGCTTTAAGTGTACGAATGGCCCGCTCTGCCAAGGCTGCTTTGATCTCACTTGAGTACACACTGTACAGCTTAATGCCCCGGGAACATAAATAGTTTCTTACTTTTCGATTCCAGAATTCTGTGCCCAAGTCGGTGTTTAATGTTCGTAAGCCTTCAGAATCTTTATTTTCCACCACTTGTTTAAAGGCCACGAGCATAGTATTTGCGTCTTTAGTCCGACACGGGACAACTTGCATATATCTAGAAAACACGTCTATGCATACTAACAAGTAGCCTATGTTATTATTTTCCTTTCTTATATGTCTCACGTCTGCTAAATCGGCAGCCATGATTACTTTGGGTTTTGAGGCTATTATCTTTTGCCGGGGAAATTTTTTAGTCTGTAGCTTATGCAATGTATATGTTTTATTGCTTCTCAAAAAGTTGAATACGTCATCACGTGTTATTGCCGGATTTATACTTTTTGCTTTCTCCCATAATTTCGCCTGAGAGCTTAAACCATAGGGTTCGTTATGTTGGGAGTATAGTGTGTGTAAGAGTTCCTTCTTCCTGGAGTTCACCATTGGAATACGCGTTCTCCAACAATGTTTGAGCGAAACTGTAGGGACTCAGGAGTATTTATACCCAAATCAACAAGAAGATATCCATAAGGACGTGAATATACAGCATATTTATATATATCTACAAACTGGTTTGCCTTCTCTTTCCCGAATATTTGTCTGCCCAGAGTGTGAATTTGAGATCAATCGCGCTGTCTTAACAAGAGGAAATGAGAACAGTTCAGGCTAATATTCCTTGCATGCTTTCCACCCATATATAGATTTTGAGTGATAAATATGCATGAAATATTGTTGTGCCGTCCGCGAGTAAAAGCATCAACCACAATTTTGTTCCTTACAGCATCAATGAAAATATCGTCAAGTACATACAATGTCCCTCTCTGATCAAACGTATCCTCGTTGGCAATTGGATCAATTATTTCAGACGACACTATAACTTTAGGTCCTATTTCTTTATTTCTTTGAAGAGGATGAGACGTTAAGCCACATATGACAATTTTTTTGAACTTTTCATGATACTTCAGAATAAGCTGCTGTACAAGTTCCGATTTTCCAGAGTTGCTATATCCTGCAACTATTATGCGCGCAGGATATTGGAAAATATCGAGGAGGTTCTCTGAATATGTCTCAGTCATAGCGGAAACTCTATTAATGATGGTAATTATTAAAGTATGATGCTTATATAGCACAGAATATGTGTGTGTGTGTGTGTGTGTGTGTGTGTGTGTGTGTGTGTATACAACAAGAACAACAACAACAACAACAATAGCAATTACCCTCACTTTGTGTATGCCCCCCACTTTCGTCACCCCCCCGCTGACGGCCCTCTGACCGTCTTACCCCCACTCCCGTCACCCCCCCGCTGTCCACCCTTTCTTCCGTCACCTCCCCCCGCTGACCGACCTACCCCCGCTCCCGTCACCCCCCCGCTTCCGTACGCTAGCCCGAGAGGGAGAGGGGGGGGGGGTTTAGGGCATGTGAAATAGTGATTTTTTTTTTTTTTGGGGGGGGTAAGGGGTGGGGGTAGGGGTAGGGGGGGGGTTGGTGAAAAGGTAAAATAGATGTGGGTAGGGGGGGGGGTCCAGATACCCCCTCTTCCGTAACCCCCCCGCTGACCCCCCCCAACCCCCACTTCCAGTCCCCCCCACTTCCAGCAACCCCCACTTCCGTGCATTTGTTACTACTAGAGTGTTTCGCTGGAAGAAGGCAGTCCGTGCGTGTAGGGGCTCCTGCCTACATGTTCTCAGTGAAATGCCCTGGTGGTGGTAGGGTGGTGATGGTGGGGTGGGGGGAGCGTACGTAGGGGCATTGAGCGTTTGTCTTTTAGACGGAGTTTAAACTCAGAGTGGGAATGAAGATTGAAATTAAGTTGAATTATGAAGTGAGTACTTATTTAGTAGGCTGCCACCACATTGTGATTTGTCGATCTCGAACTCGACAGCTACACAAGGAGAAAGGGAAGACATAAAACGTGACTTGGAATGTAAACTAATGCTCAGAACGCCGGGTGAGATGTTGGAGGAATCTTGGTAACGTGGACCCTTTTCTATGGGAGGACGTGAGGTAACTAATTTTCCGTGTGCATTCTGGCCAATTTGCCGTAAATTTACACTAAGGGAAGATAATTGAAGGTGACAATAATAGTCGTAATTAAGGAAAATTTACTGTGATCAGCGGTTATAGGGAACTGACGATCGAAATACAAAATATCAATGGCCTAAACTGGCCTGGGGTAACTTGAGCATACAAAACTGAATACCTAACAAGGTCTAGGGTCAGCAAACTAGGTAAGAACGGACAAGACTACATTATTAATTCGGGCACGAGGGGGGGTGAAGGGGGCTTGGGGAGTGTTTGTGTAAACACGAGACTGCCTGGACGCCGGAAAAAGACCCAAACGGCCTGAACAGAAGCTAAGAAGCAACTCAAATTAATACACTGGATATGTATAGATATACATAAGAGTATTAACACGAAGGGGAAGTGACGAGAATTCACTAATATTTGAGGGTGGGGAAGAGAAACAATGCGGCACTCTTACCTGAACAGAAGCCAAGAAGCAACTGGCGATGAAAGAGAGGCTGGCGAAACGGTTGGAAATGGAGGCGTTAGAATACATGAGTTAGGCTGGATTCACACGAGCCACTTTTAGTGGTCAGTGGCCGTCATAAAAAGTGGCCACCACAAAAAATGGTCGCCACGAAAAATGGTGAGTATAGGTACACCGTGCACACGAGCCACTCGGTGGCGGCCACTAATGAGGTCAGTTGCATTATGGATCTCACAGAGATAGAAGCTGTCTGTGCTCTCTTTGTGCAGATGAAGCGCAAAAAAACAGAAGAAACTACTGGGTTCACCCCATAGTTAGCAACAGACTACTGCGTGGAGCATTTCACACATTATTTACAAGAGCACCATGATAAATTTTTTGACTACTTTAGAATGTCACAGGATAGTTTTTATCATCTTGTGACTGTAATTGGGCCACGTATCACACGGCAGGACACCAACATGAGGAAGTGTGTGCCGGTAGAAGAGAGACTTGCAGTAACCTTAAGGTAAGGCTGAAAATGAGGAATAAAATGTCACATTAGATGTAATTTATTGACAATTCAGCAGTCTGTGCGCTTACATAACATTTCCACTTTTTACTCTCTGATAAATAAAACTACCACACCAAAATCAATTAATCAGCAAAACTGTGAAAAGAAATGAAACATTAATTCTGAAAGCATAAAAGAGCAATATATCCTTTAAACAAGTTATGCTTGAAGGTCATACATTATGACACTTCAAATAGCTCAGTGTCACTGGAGTTCACAGACCTCTCTGATGCAGGTGACAATACATCAGTACTGATATTTGACGCTGACTGTGAACACTCTAGAGCTGGACGTGCATGATGTAGGTAACGTTGATAATGTTGATTGTGAACGTAACCATGGGGGTGCACGAAGTCCTGGGTTGAGGGTCGACCCTCACCTGGCTGGCGGTGATGCATCAGATTCTCATCACGCGTTAGCAGATGCTGTGGAATACCTGGTGATGCAAAATTGGGTTGAAAGTTGCTGGTGGAGGGCATATTGCCGTGGTATGAAGTAGATGGAGCCTTTGCTGACATCAGTTGTACTCTTCTCTTCACTTTCATTATTTCCATTTGTGCCACAAACTTTTGCTCGTCATTAAACTTCTTAAAATTTGGAAGCAGTGACATTAGAAATGCCTTATCCTCATCACAATCTTCTTTTGATTTTCCTTTTAATATATCAATCAGTTCTTCTTCATAGCATTTTTTGGGACATCCTTTGGTTTTTCTTTGCCTATGAGGCCTTTCAGGGATATCTTCATTCGTAGAATTACTCGGTGTGTCGCCTTCACTGTTCCTTGTCTTGATCACCCTGTGCTGCTGAATAGTCACTTGTGGTTTCTCGCTCGTTGAAAGTTGATGCAAGAAATAAGAGTTGATCGAAGTAAACGTACTTCCTTTTATTAATGGCAGCATCTCCTGACCTGCCTTTCTGCTGTTTGAGCTCCCTCCTGAAGCATTCTTTGAGAGATTTCCATCTTCGCTGTAGTTGCTTTCCTAAAATACATAAAGGGTATATCATAAGCTAGGTTATTAAAATAAAAAAAATAACGAGATAAATAAACAAACAAATAAATGAATAAATAAATAGATAAACACACACACACACACACACACACACACACACACACACACACACACACACACACACACACAGACAGACAGACAGACAGACACACACACACACACACACATATATATATATATATATATATATATATATATATATATATATATATATATATATATATATATATATATGAGCCCACATTAAATAGTATACCATATTATTGTACCCAACGCATCGCGGACCAGGGAACCCCGCCCCTCTGGCTTGGAATGAGTAGATCCTGAATTTTGAGTCAAGCAAATCCAACGGATGACACTATCAAAGAGGGAAAGGCTGTCTCTGTCTTTGTGTCTGTAGGGGGTTGGAGAGAGAGAGAGAGAGAGAGAGAGAGAGAGAGAGAGAGAGAGAGAGAGAGAGAGAGAGAGAGAGAGAGAGAGAGAGAGAGAGAGAGAGAGAGAGAGAGAGAGAGAGAGAGAGAGAGAGAGAGATTTACATAGATTTACATAGAAAATCAGACCACACAGACCCCATGGTCCAGACTTGGTGGTCTGTCCTTAAACCTAAGTGATTTTACATTAATCAGAAGACTTCAAAACGTTGCATTTCTACTCTAGTTGATATTAAGTTGAAGGAAGTGACGGTCGAGCTTATTTTTGAAGGAGTCAATCGTGTTACACTGGACCACTGATGGTGGAAGCTTATTCCATTCTCGCACTACAACGTTGGTGAAGAAAAATTTGGTGCAGTCTGAATTTACTTGTCTACATCTGAGTTTTACGCCATTGTTCCTCGTGCGCAGAGTGTCATCGATCATAAACAATGTTGATCTGTCTACATTCGTGAAACCATTAAGTATTTTAAAACATTCGATCAGTTTTCCTCGGAGGCGACGTTTCTCAAGAGAGAACATGTTAAGGGTAGAAAGCCTTTCTTCGTAGGATTTGTTGCGCAAGGAAGGGATCATTTTCGTTGCCCGACGCTGAACACCTTCTAATTTAGCAATATCCTTTGCATGGTGGGGGGGACCAAAACTGTACCGCATATTCCAAGTGGGGTCTGACTAAACTGTTGTAGAGCGGGAGTATTACATCTTTATTCTTGAATACAAAGTTTCTTTTAATGAAGCCCAACATTCTGTTCGCTTTATTTGCTGCATCGATGCATTGCAGTGAGAATTTGAGGTTTGACGCGTTTTTGACCCCCAAGTCTTTGACGCATTGAACGCTTTTGAGTTTAACGCCGCGCATTTCGTATTCGAACTTTTTATTCCTCGTTCCAACTTGAAGGACCTGGCACTTGTCTACGAAAAGTAATCCTAAGGGCTTCTTTCAGATGTATAGAACAAAAACACGGGAGAAAATTGGACCGCTGAAAACAAACACAGGGGAGCTAGTAGAAAATTACGAAAATATGAGCACATTGTTGAACGACTACTTCCTTTCAGTATTCACACAGGAGGATCGAACGACTATACCGGAAAGAGTTCAGGTGTACGAGGGCGGGGATGGCGATAAATTGAGGGATACAATCATTACCAGGCAAGTAGTTCAGGATGAGATAGATAAGCTTAAGAAGAACAAGTCGCCAGGTCCTGACGGGATATTTCCGAGGGTATTAAAGGAGTTAGGTGATGTAATCAGTGACCCACTAACCGACATCTTTAAGATGTCGGTAAATACTGGCTATGTGCCGAGCCTATGGAAAGTAGCTAATGTGACGCCGATTTTTAAAAAGGGGGACAGGTCAGTTGCTTCAAACTATCGCCCAATTAGCTTAACATCGGTTATAGGGAAGATGCTGGAGTCCATAATAGCCAGGAACATTCGGGAGCATTTAGAGAAACATAGACACGCAGCATGGGTTCACAAAAGGTAGGTCATGCCTCACCAATCTCTTGTCCTTCTACAATAAAGTATTTGAGGCGGTTGACAGAGATGAAAATTATGATGTAATCTATCTTGATTTTAATAAAGCGTTTGACAAAGTTCCTCACCAACGACTGTTGCTTAAATTACAGGCTCACGGAGTAGAGGGTAAAGTTTTGAACTGGGTCAAGGCGTGGCTTAGCAATAGGAAGCAAAGAGTGCAAATCAATGGTAAAAGATCTGACTGGGGATGTGTTACGAGTGGGGTCCCACAAGGTTCGGTATTAGGTCCACTTTTGTTTATTATTTATATCAATGACTTAGATACAGGAATTAGTAGTGATGTTAGTAAATTTGCAGGTGATACCAAGATCGGTAGAGTAATTGAGTCGGATCAGGACGCTAGTATTCTCCAAGGTGAACTCAACAGATTATATGACTGGGCGGATAAATGGCAGATGGAGTTCAATGTAGGGAAGAGCAGTATTCTGAGTGTAGGTAGGAACAACCCCTCACATAACTATTGCTTAAATGACACTCTCATAAGTAGGTCTGGGTGCGAGAGGGATTTAGGGGTCTTAGTGAGCTCTGATCTCCGTCCAAGGGCACAATGCATTCAAGCTAGAAATCAAGCTAATAGGGTACTGGGATTTATTTCAAGGAGCGTAAGCAACAGAAGCCCCGAAGTCTTCCTCAAACTATATTTAGCATTAGTTAGACCTCATCTTGACTATGCGGTTCAGTTCTGGTCACCTTACTATAGAATGGATATCAAAATGTTAGAATCGGTGCAGAGGAGAATGACTAAGATGATTCAGGGGTTGAGAAACTTGCCATACGAGGGAAGACTCAAACAGTTAAACTTGCATTCTCTAGAAAGGCGAAGGGTGCGTGGAGACATGATCGAGGTTTATAAATGGATGAAGGGCTTTAATAAGGGAGACATTCATAAGGTTTTGTTGGTAAGAGAACCGGGTAGGACACGAAGTAATGGGTTTAAACTGGATAAATTCAGATTCAACAGGGACATAGGCAAAAATTGGTTTACTAACAGGGTGGTGGATGAGTGGAATAGGCTTAGCAGTCATGTGGTGAGTGCCAATACAATTGTCATTTTTAAAATAGACTAGATAAATTCATGGACAGCGATATTAGGTGGAGTTAGATACACGGGAGCTTAGGGTCAAAGGAGCTGCCTCGTACAGGCCTACCGGCCTCTTGTAGACTCCTGCGTTCTTATGTTCTTATGTTAAAGTGCATCTCCCATCAATCCGACCAAGCTGAAATTTTGTGCAAATCCTCTTGGAGGCTTTGCCTGTCTTCGTCAGTGAGAACCGAGTTACCAATCTTTGTGTCGTCTGCAAATTTACTAATGCGGTTATTGAGTCCAACATCCACGTCGTTGATGTAAATAATGAAGAGCACTGGGCCAAGGACCGAGCCCTGAGGGACGCCACTAGTGACAGGCGCCCACTCTGAGTTAAATCCGTCAATCACTACTCTTTGTTGTCTGTTGCTCAACCAATTCGCGATCCATTGGTTTACTTGACCGTCAATACCTATTTGCTTTAATTTGTAAAGTAATTTATGATGCGGGACTTTATCAAACGCTTTCTGGAAATCAAGATAGACTACGTCCAGTGATTTGGTTACGTCATAAACAGTGAAGAGGTCGTTATAAAAGGTTAATAGGTTTGATAGGCAGGATCTTTTGTTTCGGAAGCCATGTTGTGAGTCCCCAATCAATGAGTGGCTTTCAAGGTAACTCACAATTTTGTCTCTAATTATGCCCTCAAGTAGCTTACCTACAACCGAAGTTAGACTAATGGGCCTGTAATTACCTGGTACTTTTTTATCTCCTTTCTTGAAAATCGGTGTCACGTTAGCCTTCTTCCAATCTGAAGGGACGATGCCTTGTCGCAAGGACATATTGAATACGGTTGTGAGGGAGGAGAGTATTTCGCTCTTTGTTTCTTTCAACAGAGTTGGATATACTTTGTCAGGTCCAGGACTTTTATTTGTTTTAAGTGAATGGAGAGCTTTAAGGACTTCATCGGTTGTTATTTCAAAATTAGGCAATGCATGCTCGAGATTTACAATAGTACTGGTGTTGGTGGTAGCGAGAGGAAGACTGTTAGTATTAAACACCGAGGAAAAGTAATTGTTTAAGAGGTTTGCAATGTGTTGGCTGTCAGTCACTAGTGCACCGTCGCTGTTTGTTAAAGGTCCAATACCACTTTTGATCGCCTTTCTGTTGTTTATGTAACTGAAGAAAGATTTCGGATTATTTTTACAGTTGGCTGCAATATTTTCTTCATATCTACGCTTTGCCTGACCTACTAGTCTTTTTACTCGTCGCCTGGCATCATTATAAAGTCTAATGTTTTCGGGCGTGCTTTGTTCTTTCTTTAACCTGTAAAACAATTTTCTCTCACTGGCTGATTGTTTAATTTCGCTATTAAACCACGGTGGGCTTTTATTAGTGTTAATTCGCTTCTCGCACAAGGGGACGAATGTGTTCTGCTGAGTGAGTAAGTGATTTTTAAGGCTTAGCCAGGCTTCCTCTACGTTGCCGTCATCTGATAGTTGTATTTCTGTTAGTTTTTGTCGGATTTCTACGAAGTTAGTTCTTTTGAAATTGGGCACCTTTACTTTATTTTCAGTCACTGATGATTGAGCTTTAATGTCGACGCGCACTAATTTATGATCGCAAGAACCGAGGTGTTCTCCTACCGTGACACTACTGACTAGGTTATCTTGGGTCGTTATAACAAGGTCGAGTATATTATTTTGACGAGTTGGCTCAGAAACCATTTGGCTTAGATAATTTTCTTCTAGAAATTCGATCATTCTATGTGACTCGCCTTCTGTACCTGACAGTGTCGCCCAGTCGATATGGGGGAAGTTAAAGTCTCCTAATATCAGTGAGTCGCTGTTATTAAGTGACTGCCTTAAGACGCTGTACATTTCAAGGTCGTCATCGAGTGATTGCCCGGGAGGTCTGTAGGTGACAGATATATTTAAATTGACTTTTGCAATGCAATGCAGAGAGAGAGAGAGAGAGAGAGAGAGAGAGAGAGAGAGAGAGAGAGAGAGAGAGAGAGAGAGAGAGAGAGAGAGAGAGAGAGCACACACACACACACACACACACACACACACACGCACAATGACAGCGGAGGCCTTTCCCTTTTTGATGGTGTCATCCATTGGATTTGCTTGACTCAAAACTCAGGACAACTCTGCCACATGAACTCATCCAAGCGAGAGGGGCGGAGTTCCCTGGTCCGCGATGTGTTGGCTACAATAGTACATATATAGAAATATCTTATTATCCTTGCTAGCTACATACTAATAACTTGGGTTAAACTTTTATAGGTACCTAGCAACGGGGAACAGCTTCGCTTCTCTTCACTTTGAGTACCGGCTTGGTGCATCAACACTTGCAAAGATTGTCTACGAAACATGTGATGCACTCTGGGAAAGTCTACAGGATGTCTACATGCCTGAGAAAAGTGAAAGTGACTGGCTCCAAGTCGCAAAGGATTTTTATGCCAACACACAGTTCCCATCAGAGAAACTGTATTAACAGTGAAAAACATTCCAAATGAACACCACTGAGTGCCAGGATTCGAACCCGGGCCTTCTGACTAGAAGTCAGGGCAGCATACCGAACAGACCACCGATGGGCTAAAAGGTTACGGCGCCAGAGGCCACTTCTGCGGCCATTAACTGACGCTCCAGCCCCGCACTGTGGACATGAAGGTGAAAGTAACCCCGCCCACACCCGTGACTGACGGAAACGCTTTTAATCAAACCCTTATGGCACATACGGTGTGTAAATACATCAGAGAAACTGTATTAACACAGTGAAAAACATCCCAAATGAACACCACGGAGTGCCAGGATTCGAACCCGGGCCTTCTGGTCGGTATGCTGCCCTGACTTCTAGTCAGAAGGCCCGGGTTCGAATCCTGGCACTCAGTGGTGTTCATTTGGGACAGTTCCCAAACTGCATTGGTGCTGTGGATGGAAAACACGTCCGCATTAACAATCCAGATCATTGTGGTTCTACTTTCTACAATTACAAGCAGTTCTTCTCCATTGTACTTATGGCATTGGTGGATAGTAATTGTTCATTTATTGCTGTAGATATTGGAGCTGCTGGAAAATCCAGTGATTCAAATATATTTAAGAACTCAAATTTAGGTAAAAAATTACACTCTGGCCAACTGAAGCTGCCAAGCCCATGTACACTGCCTAATGACAACAGTAGAATCTGCATGCCACACGTTATTGTCAGTGATGAGGCATTTGCTTTGACTGAGAATGTTCTAAGGCCTTATCCAAGAATCTGACAGCTCAACAGCGTGTTTTCAACTATCGGCTGTCACGTGCGAGACGTACGGTTAAATGCACGTTTGGTATAATGGCAAACAAGTGGAGAATTTTTCATAGAGCTTTGGATGTAAAACCTGAGTGTTGTGATGCCATAATCAAGGCATGCTGCATTTTACACAACTTTGTCCTCAAACATGAGAGTGTCATCTTTGAGGACACATTGTATGAATGTCCCATGCCAGGCATTGACCGTGTTGGCACTAGATGTAATATGAGAGGGAAAACCGTAAGAGATCACTTTGCCTCATACTTTACTAGTCCTCAAGGAGCTGTTCCATGGCAGTACAGCAAAATGTAGATGCCTACCAGGATAAGTGAATTTCATGAGCCTGATGATTGTAATAAGAAGGAAATATTTACTATGTAAACACACACACACACACACACACACACACACACACACACACACACACACACATAGGCTACACACATGCACACTTACCTACACAAACACACAAGTGAACACATACGGACATACATACAAACACACACATATATACATGCATACATACAAAGAGACAGACACAGGCAAGCATGCAGGTGTAACAAAAATAATTGGTGAACAATGTTTTCTTTCAATAAAGTATTTTGTGTTACTTACCTTTCTCATTTCTTTCTCCAGGCGAAAGATTACTCCAGTCGGTGACCACAGCCTCACACACCTCGATCCACAATTTTTCTTTAATATTTTTGTTACTGTATTCCTTCAGCTGGAGATCATAAAGAGCTGGTCTCTTCTCCACCTCTGCAATCAGTGTTTCACAGTCAAACAGCTCGTTGGAAGCCATGTCTTCCACCCTCTTCGCTCACGGAAAGAATAGTTGACCGTGACAGACAAGCCAAGACAGAGGGAAATCAGCGGGTGGCTGGGTGGTGGCAAGCGGAAGTGGCTCGTGTGAACGCTACCATTTGAAATAACGGTATCTATCGCTGGCCACTGTGGCGTGGTCGGAAAATGGCTCCGCCCGCCACTACTCGCTACTGTTTTGTGGCGACCACAAAAAAGTGGCCCATCTGCATGCACCCATAAAGATGTGTGTGTTCTATATTGACCATTATTTTGTGGCGGCCACTGACCACTAAAAAGTGGCTCGTGTGAATCCAGCCTTAGGGCGGAAGGGAAGTGTTGAATTAAAACATTTTGGGAATTTGTAGGTAACAAGGCTAGGGAGAGGCGGGAGGGTCTCACTTTACTTATGAATTACTCTTGTGACAAACATTTTTGGGAAAAAAGTAAATTTGATATATTTAGAAAGATTAAATCGAACTAGGTGAACAAGTATTCTCACGCCACCGTCTCAACAGTTTGGAGGGGGGGAGAACGAGGGGGAATGCAAACCATAATTCATATTTTCTTTTAAAATACAATAGGCTAGTTTCCGGGCACCACATCAGGAAGGCCAAGATAATTGGTACTACTACTGCCCTAGAGTTTACCCGCGAGAAGTACCGTCAGTGCTCTGAGTCTTGTAGGGTCGCCGATAAGGAAGAAGGCTCAGGAGTTGAATGGCAAGGTTTCTTGGGAGTTTTACCGTGCCCAGTTTGAGCTGTTGGCAATTTGAAATGGGTGGGATGACCAGGAGTGTGCGGTCCAGCTGGTTACTAGCATGAAAGGGGCGGTGCTGTAAGTTCTTGCTCAGCTCTATGGCACTGCGATGGACAGCTACAAGAAATTAGCAGCGGCGCTAGAACAACTTTATGGGACCAAGCATCAGAACGGGGACTTCAGGGTCAGGCTCAGTACCCGAACCAGGAGACGCGGAGGGTCACTGCAGGGGCCACCAATGACCTGCTGACGGTTTTGCTGTGCGAGCAGTTCATCGAAGCACTGGATAGCAATCATTTTATCAAAGATACAAGTGAAGCAAGCTAAAAAACATACCTGCAAAAGAGACAGCTCAAGGGCACAAAAAAGTAAACAATAATAAAAAAAGCCCGCTACTCGCTGCTCACAAAAAGAATCTAAAGAGGTGGCCGAAAAAGAGGTCAATTTCGGGAGGAGAGGTGTCCAGATACCCTTCTCTTGAAAGAGTTCAAGTCGTAGGCAGGAGGAAATACAGAAGAGTTTACCAGCGTGAGGGATGAAAGAGTGAGATGCTGGCTAACTCTTGCATAAGGGGTTTGGACAGTATAGGGATGAGCATGAGTAGAAAGTCTCGTGCAGCGGGGCCACGGGAGGGGGGGAGGCATGCAGTTAGCAAGTTCAGAAGAGCAGTCAGCATGAAAATATCGATAGAAGATAGAAAGAGAGGCAACATGGCGGCGGAAATTAAGAGGTAGAAGACTATCAATAAGAGGAGGAGAGCTGTTGAGACGAAGAGCCTTAGACTCCACTCTGTCCTAAAGAGTCGTTTGAGTAGAGCCCCCCCACACGTGAGATGCATACTCCATACGAGGGCGGACAGTGCCCCTGTATATGCATAGCAACTGTGCGGGGGAGAAGAACTGGCGGAGACGATACAGAACGCCCAACCTCGAGGAAGCTGATTTAGTGAGAGAAGAGATGTGAAGTTTCCAGTTAAGATTTTAAGTTAAGGATAGACCGACGATGTTTAGTGTTGAAGATGGTGACAGCTGAGTGTTGTCGAAGAATAGGGGGTAGGTGTTTGGAAGAATGTGTCGAGTTGATAGGTGGAGAAATTGGGTTTTTGAGGCATTGAAGGACACAAGGTTCCTTTTACCCCAATCGGAAATGATAGTAAGGTCTGAGGTTAAGCGTTCTGCAGCCTCCAGTCTGGAGTCATGTAATTCCTGTTGAGAGGGTCTTCTGTTGAAAGAAGAGTGGAGTCATCAGCGTATGAGTGGACAGGACAGTTTGTTATGGAAAGAAGATCATTGATGAATAACAGGAAGAGAGTGGGTGATAGGACAGAGCCCTGTGGAACACCACTGTTAATAGGTTTATGAGAAGAACGGTGACCGTCTACCACAGCAGAGATAGAACGGCCGGAAAGGAAACTGGAGATAAAGGAACAGAGAGAAGGATAGAATCCGAAAGAGGGCAGTTTAGAAAGCAAAGACTTGTGCCATACTCTATTGAAGGCTTTCGATATGTCTAGTGCAACTGAGAAAGTTTCACTGAAACGGCTAAGAGAGGATGACCAAGAATCAGTTAAGGTGGAAAGTCATTTTTACGGTTGAAAAAATACTTTTTTTGAAAATCTCAGTATGAACTTGCGAGGCTGGTGCCGAGGTAATGCGCCGCACTGCCAAGCGTTAGAGCGTCATGGTGGCCTTTAATTAAATACCTACTACCCTATGCACGGGTGATTTAAACATATATACTGTCACTTCTCTTTGTGTATCTTCTATTTGCATCCTCTTTTTCCGATTTTTTTGTGATTATATGTAATTATGGTACTGTATGATAGTCTCTCCACATCTCCACGCGGGAAGAGAGTGAGTGAGTGTGTAGCGGGGAGGCAGTATTGATTTTGTGGAGCGGGAGGCTACACTCGCTCTGCACTCACACGTGCGTTTCTTTTTGGCCTGCTTATACCGTCTTCCAGTGGATTTTCAGATATTGGGAAGCGGAAAGCAAAGGCAGTGAAGTGGAGTGGGGCTGCAAAGAAACGTATGAAGGTGTATCTACTTCTAGGAAAATCAATTGTGAGCACACCTTCACCGTAGCAGCATGGACTTCTAGAATAGATGGACAGGAAACTCCCAAAAATGGGAAAATTTATTGGGGGCTGATGCGCTTTTTTTGATGTTGTGATAAAACCGTAAGAGATAATTTCAAAATTCCTTTTGGATATTGGGGAGCAACTATTTCTGCTGACAGCTGGACCAAAGAAATGTTGAAATCGCATAAGAGGAGTCCACACGGGCTCTTGGCCCCCAAAAAACTCCATTTTCCAAAAATCGGTCTTTTTATTCCTGAGCTCAAAATAATCAAAAGTATATGATGTTGGTGTCTAATTATATGTTTTTTGGGTCAACAAGTTCAATAAAATTGGTTTCAAACGTCTCAAACTTCAAATATATATATAAAAATACCAAAATTCAATATTTATTTGAAAGTCGCTGCATATTTATTGTATTTAATGTTTATGGAGCCAACAAATGGAATAGAACACATTTCAGAGGTGAAAAAGTTCACCTTCTTGTCCAAATACATAAAAAATCCAAATATCCGTTAATGTTATTCATATTATGGTTCAAAATTAGTAAGAAAGCAACATCTTGGCATTTATTTTCATAATTCGGAGGTTGACAAATTCAATATATACAATCCCTATCTACTATAAATATCAAATTTTGAGTACAAACACAGCAAAATTCAGTCTAATCTAGAAGTCCTTATTAATGATTCGTGAAATAATAATTTTAATTGTAAATGTTTCATATCATAAAATTAAATATTAGAAACCGTATCAAAATAACTTTTATTTATACTATTTTATTTTTCAGGGTCGTGACTCGTGATACAAAGAAGCAACAATGCCTAAGAAGTGTATTACCCATTTTGATGGTAAACCCTGCACTGGCAACTATGACAGCAGTAAGGCACCAGTGTCAGTCTTCAGGTTTCCAAAGGATCCACAAGAAAGAGCCTTGTGGGTAAATGCTCTGCCCAGCAAGGTCAATGTAAGGGACGAAAGTGTACTGTGTGAAAAACATTGGCCAAAGGATTTTCAGCGCAAAAAATGTCAGGGGCCATTAGGATATAGACCACATGATCCCCATCTGTTTTTGGAACTACCCCTTCTTCATGTTTTGTGCTAACATCTCCCAGTCGTCTAAGGGATGTAGATAATCGTACTGTATCAGGTGAATCCAGGAGAAAACAACAGAAGATTGAGTCTGAAAAATCTGACACTATTATGAGTTGGGATGATCTTAAGAAGTATTCTCAAACAGTAAATCTTGTGAGTGACATGTCAGAAGATAATGTAATAAAGCTTTATCATATTCAGAGCATTCCACCAATCATAACATTCTCAATATTCATAAATAGGGACATGAAAGTGAGAGCTTTCAAAGGCAATACATCTGTATCGCTCCGTGATGTTATTACTGGGTTTGATTGGAGGCTAAGTAAGTATTCAGAAATTGACAAAGTGATTGAGAAAGTCTCATCTTTTCCTATAGACATTCACAATGAACTCACACAATTATCTGAAACTCTAACTGAGCTGTGTAATGATTCAGATGACATTGATGAACAAGTAAAGGAAAGATTTTGTTTCTATTAGAGCAGGTGAAAATGTGTTGTGTTGGTTCTAAAGGTAGGCGTTACAGTGGTCAGCTTATTCAAAGTGCAGTTGAGCTTATGCTTCGTAGTAGAAATTGCTATAGATCATTATTAAACTTCTTATCCTTACCTAATATAAAGACATTAAAATCATACTTTGGAAAACTTGGAAGCCCTGAAAGTATTGAGGTCTGTAAAGAGGTTATTTCTAGCGTGTTTGCAAAACTGGATGGGCTTGAGAGATATTGCTTCATTACTGCTGACGAAATTCATGTGAAGCCTTCAGTGCAATTTCAAAAAGATCAAATAATTGGATTTGCTGTAGATTGTGAAGAACAAAAGGTTGCAAAAACAGTTCTAGCTATAATGATAAATCCATCAATGGGGGTGCCCGCTTTTGTTGCTCGTCTCCTACCTATTAACAGCTTAAAACATGAATTCCTGAAAAAACAAATTGATATTGTTATGGAGATTGTATTTGAAGTTGGTGGATTTGTTTTCCTCATAATGACAGATAATCATTCCGTGAATCAAAAAATGTTCAAAGTATACCACCAAAACAATGCTAGTGCAGCCATCTATTCAGTTGTACACCCACATGATAATCCATACTTTAAAGAACTTTTCACATTCTATGATATGACTCACTGCTTGAAAAACATTCGGAACAACTGGGTCACAGAAAAAACACAAACGCTACAGTTTATTGATGCAGAAACACAAGCCTCCCACTTTGCAAAATTTTCTGATATCATCCAAATTTTTAATGAGGAAAATGAATCCTGCTTGAAAGAAACCAAACTGTCATATGCAGCACTGTATCCTAACAATTTTGAAAAACAAAAAGTGAAACTAGCTTGTGATCTATTTAATGAAAAAACCGTGGCAGCTTTAGAAAAGAGAGGTTTGATCAGTACATCACTTTTTGTAAAGATGGTGACAAGAGCATGGAACATGTTAAACATCAAATCTCCTAACAAAGGATATAGAACAAACGATCCTGACAGAAAACCCTACAGTGACAAAGGTGACAACAGACTTGAATATATAGAAAAGGTTGCAGTCTCATTCAAACTAATGGACAGTTCCATCAAAGGCGTTCGGAAACATGGGCTTACCAGTGAAACCAGTAATGCGCTCCATCAAACTATGACTGGATTAGTTTCCCTTATCAAATGCCTAATAGATGTTGGCTTCAAATATGTTCTCAGTGGAAAAATACAAAGTGATCGATTGGAGGGTGAATTTGGAGTCTACCGCCAGACCAGTGGGGGAAATTTCCACATCTCCACGTATCAAGTGTATAATGGATTGAAGCTACAGAGAATCAAGCTCTTCAATCAACTAGAACTTTCAGACAAACTTCAAAGCTCAGGGATCAGCGAGTGTTGCAAGGGCGTGGCGCACAGTGAAGATGATCAGGAAATTATTGATTCATGTTTTCAAATATCAACAACACTTACAGAAATAGAAAAGTCTGCTCTGTACTACATATCTGGCTATGTTGCTTTCAAAGAGGGATGCTGCTTAGACTCTACTCCTGTTATCACTAATGCCAATTCAGAATTTCTAGATAGGGTGTCTCGCGGTGCTCTTGGACATCCCCCTGGTGAATTATTTGATCTCTCCCAGTATTTGTATGCCTTTTTCAAAACAAGAGAAAAATGTTGCCCTCAAGTCTTCCTAGATGCATATAAAGTGATTTATGAGTTCTCAGCTTTAGATATTCAGAATATAGATAGTAAGCTTAGAAGATTCAACAATTGCTTTATCAAAGCATTTGCAAAAGACATCAATGACAAATTAAAACATGCTGACCCAAAGTGTATAAAGCAAGGGCGGATAAGTGGACGCAGAACTGTTCCAATCTAAAGCTGACACACAAGGGAAATGTTGATGTTACATTTGCTTAAACTATTTAGACTGAATTTTGCTTATTAGACTGGATTAGACTGAATTTTGCTGTGTTTGTACTCAAAATTTGATATTTATAGTAGATAGGGATTGTATATATTGAATTTGTCAACCTCCGAATTATGAAAATAAATGCCAAGATGTTGCTTTCTTACTAATTTTGAACCATAATATGAATAACATTAACGGATATTTGGATTTTTTATGTATTTGGACAAGAAGGTGAACTTTTTCACCTCTGAAATGTGTTCTATTCCGTTTGTTGGCTCCATAAACATTAAATACAATAAATATGCAGCGACTTTCAAATAAATATTGAATTTTGGTATTTTTATATATATATTTGAAGTTTGAGACGTTTGAAACCAATTTTATTGAACTTGTTGACCCAAAAAACATATAATTAGACACCAACATCATATACTTTTGATTATTTTGAGCTCAGGAATAAAAAGACCGATTTTTGGAAAATGGAGTTTTTTGGGGGCCAAGAGCCCGTGTGGACTCCTCTTATGCGATTTCAACATTTCTTTGGTCCAGCTGTCAGCAGAAATAGTTGCTCCCCAATATCCAAAAGGAATTTTGAAATTATCTCTTACGGTTTTATCACATCAAAAAAAGCGCATCAGCCCCCAATAATTTTTCCCATTTTTGGGAGTTTCCTGTCCATCTATTCTAGAAGTCCATGGTAGCAGTGACCTGAGATGATCTGAAAGAGCTTCCTTGGAAATCTGACCTCTTGAACATTATCAGAAGAGTTAGATAAGGAACGAAACATAGTTGTGTTGTCCTAGAAAACATCTCTGTACCGTACATTGTCACCTAAACATAAAAGTGCGTTTTCCTCAAAATTAAAATTTTGATGTAAAAAAATTGTATATCTCGACTTGTATTGGGACGATTTTTTTTTTTTGCAGCATAATACTCAGAAAAGAATGATCGACAA
Organism: Eriocheir sinensis; assembly: GCF_024679095.1. NCBI lineage: Eukaryota > Metazoa > Arthropoda > Malacostraca > Decapoda > Varunidae > Eriocheir > Eriocheir sinensis. Next base: position 2,153,804 of record NC_066537.1, read on the forward strand.
AACTGCATATTGATAATCGTTAATATCGATGTTTGTAGGATCAGTGATTTTTTTTTTTTCGGTAGTTTTTACTGAAAAAAATACTGCTTGAATTGATTTTGTTTTGTGCATTTATTATTTGCGATATACAAATGATAATATGCAGTATTGTTCCGTTGGGTGTCTTTTAAATCTCATATAAAGGATATTCCTTTACTTTGAATAGTTTTCCGTGAATAAGAATTTTTTGAGCATTTGTAAAACTTAAAAAAAAAAAAATCCATCAATTGTTATGAAAATAATATCAGGGGTACTTCACAGTCTAATGTTTAAACTATAAAAAAAATCATTAGTCTAGACGAATAATTACGCCCGCAGGAGATCAAAATGTCCGAACACGACCGTAAAAATGACTTTCCCCCCTTAAGAGAGGCAGTAGAACGCCCCTTGCGGAACCCATACTGGCGATCAGATAGAAGGTTAGAAGTGGAAAGGTGCTTTTGAATCTTCCGGTTAAGGATTGATTCAAAAGCTTTAGATAGCCAGGAAAGTAAAGCTATAGGGCGGTAGTTTGAGGGATTGGAACGGTCACCCTTCTTAGGCACAGGCTGTACAAAGGCTTACTTCCAGTAGGAAGGAAAGGTAGATGTTGACGGGCAGAGGCGAAAGAGTTTGACTAGGCAGGGTGTCAGCACGGAAGCACAGTTTTGAAGGACAATAGGAGGCACTCTATCAGGTCCATAAGCCTTCTAAGAGCTGAGGCCAGAGAGGGCATAGAAGACATCATTAGGAAGAATCTTAATAAGAGGCATAAAGGAGTCGGAGGGGGGATGAGTAAGAGGAATATGCCCAGAATCGTCCAGAGTGGAATTGTTACAGAAAGTTTGAGCGAAGAGTTCAGCCTTAGAGATAGAAGAGACGCCAGTGCTGCCGTCTGGGTTAAGAAGAGGCGGGAAAGAGGAAGAAGTGAAATTGGAGGAGATATTTTTGGCTAAGTGCCAGAAGTCTCTGGAAGAATTAGAGAAAGCAAGGTGTTGACAATGAGGTCTTTGCCAAACGGCGGAAAATTCTGAAAAAAATTATGTCACGGGCACGAGAGCCTGCGAACAAAAACGCAGCATCCAGCTTTAGATTGAACTTTAGGATAGCTCCATTTCCTATCTTATTCAAGGGAGTGGAGGGGGTATTGCGACTTTTTGCAAACTGAACTTTTAATTTCAGGCAAGGCAGAAAAAGAGAAATGGAAACAGTGTTACTTGATATCACAATGCTACACCAAAATAAGAGAGAACAGAAAAGTCACTACACTACAAGAAAAATACCCTTACAGAATTACATAATGATCAAGTGTGAAGTATTGAAAATGGTTTGAAGAAATATGATAACAGCTTTATTTAGCTTTGCTACTGCTTCATCTTTAAGATAGACCATTAATGATGGTAAAAAAGAAGAAAACTTGACTAACAGAAAAAAAATGTACACAAACTACAACCCGCTAATTCCTCCCCCTTGTAGTAAGAGAAGACATAGGTCATGTACTTCTCGACGCCGGGCCAGTACCAGTAGAGGTAAGAACGATAATAGAAGGTGATGGAGCACTTTCGTTAACATAGTAATGCCATGATTAGCAACTTCCCATTCTCCTTGAAGAGGAAGCTCTACAATCATGTATCCTACCAGTCCTAACATGAGGCTCAGAAACTTGGCACCTCACTAAATATTTGGAAAAAAGAAGAGCACAAAGATGAATGGAGAGACAATCGTTGGCTATAACATGGAGAGGCAGGATGCAAGCATCACGGAGTAGAGAACATCTCAAACTTTTAGCCACCCATCTGCAGTCACACCACAACACCGCCACCACCAACAACAACAGCAACAACCAAACTAAACACCACTACCACCAACTTCTCTCCTCCATAACCAACTTAAAACCCCATTACCACTGCCACCCCAACTCAACACCACCACGCCTCCCTACCACGGACTATCCCCCTCCATACAGCACCCCGCCATCACCACCACCACCACCACCACCCCCTACCACTGACTATCCCCCCCCTCCATCACTGACTATCCCCCTCCATACAGCACCCCACCATCACCACCACCCCCTACCACTGACTATCCCCCTCCATACAGCACCCCACCATCACCACACACCCACTGCCACGGATTACTCCCCTCCATTACTCCCCCATACCGCTGTCTCCACCACCAACCTTTTCTGGCGTAATCTCCATCACTTCCATTAGCCTTTTCAAGTCCCTGACCACGGCTATGGTAGCCTCGGCGAGATCCCTGGGCTTTGGACGTCCCCTGAAGCCCCACACAGCAGAGGTGTTGGTGATAGCGAGTGTTCTAAGTGCTAATCGGTTCACGGATAGAGAAAGTCATATCCGTCAGGGTTACTCTATTGGACAAAACATACACAGCTCATCACGACAAGGACAACACATAGGATAGGTGTTTGTTTGTGTATGCGTTTGTGTGAATGTTGTTTGTGTAGGTTAACATTTAAGTGTTGGTGTATGTGTGGAACAATGTGTAACGGTGGACAACAAGAGAACGTGGACGGACAGTCAAAGGTAAACGAATACAAGGAAAGTTAAAGATGAAGACGCGACAAGACAGACTGGCAGACACAGTGACGATGGACATTACATGAAAACACTGAGAATCTTAGTCTCTCTTTGCAGCACCCCATTTTCTTGTTACTGAGGGGAAGGAACACGGAATTTGAGCGGTGACTGCTACAGATTACTCCCCCCTCCAGTGACGAGGAAGGAGGAACTAAATCTTCCCTGGTGCTGGGGCTTTGTGGTAGACGGTGATGCGTTGCGATGAGTAGCGTTGTGCGATGAGTTGCGCTGAGTAGAGTTGTGTCGAGATGCGCGGTAAGTTGCGCTGAGTACTGTTGCGCTGAGTAGTTCAGCTACGGTGAATCGAGCTGGGATGAGTAGTGCAGTGACAACAGCTACAGTGAGTCGAGCTGGTGTGAGTAATGCGGTGACAACAGCTACGGTGAGTCGAGCTGGAGTGAGTAATGCGGTGGCAACAGCTACGGTAAGTCGAGCTGAAGTGTTGAGCAGCGAGGGGTTGAGCAGCGAGGGATTGAGCAGCGAGGGGTTGAGCAGCGCGAGTTGAGTTGCGTGAGGTGGGCTGCGTGAGGTGGGCTGCGTAAGTTGAGCTGCGGTGAGTTGAGTGGTTGGCTGTTTAATAGATCCTGGAAGGCTTGAATCCGCACTCCCGAATCGCGAACCACGTAGACGGGTCCTGAGCAGAAGAATGATGCTCTGAAGGACACCGCCGTAGTAGAGGAAGAGTTGCATGTCATCGTCAGGTATGGTGAAGTCGAGCGGCGTGGAGATTGGCAAAAGGCACTGGCGTAAACGCGCCGGGAGCCACGGCAGTCAGAGAGTGCGTCGAGGGAACTGCGTGTGAAGGCGCTAGCTGCCAGCAGGGGCCTCGGCAGTCGGTGAGAGTAGAACGACTGCGTGTGTTAAAGGCGCCAACTGCCAGCGTGCCAGGGGGCCTAGGCAGTTCGTGAGGGCGTCGAACGACTGCGTGGTAAGGCGCTAGATGCCAGCGTGCCAGAGGCCACAGCCGGTTGAGGAGTGAGAGGCGCAAGCATATGCCAGGAGCCGCGGCAGTCCGTGAGAATAGAACGAACTGCGTGTACTATAAGTGCTGGCACGTGCCAGGGGCCTCTGTGGCTCGGGGAGTGAACCAGTGTTCAAAAAGGCACTGTAACACAACACTGAACGCTTAGTATGTAACACTGACACCAACTGTTGCTGGGGACGTGCTGCACTCAACTGTTGCTGGACACACTGCACTGTACACAAAGATCCACAAGTGTAGGATAATCCAAGAGGGCGGTGGTAGATCCAGGAGGCGGTGGTTAATCCAGGGGGCAGCTAGTAATCCCAGTGGGGTGTCACACTGTTTGCGTGTCTCTCTGAGTCTGTGGGGTGTGTGGCGTCGTACACACTGAGTCTGTATGGCGTGTACACTGAGTCTGTATGGCGTGTACACTGAGTCTGTATGGCGTGTACACTGAGTCTGTATGGCGTGTACACTGAGTGTGTGGCACTGTGTTTCAGTAATGTGTCGCACTGTGTTTGAGTGTTCACTGAGTCTGTGTAGTGTGTCACAAGGTGTGCGTGTCTCAGTCGCCGGACCACCGGGAAGGCAAGAAGGAGGAGGGGTGGGGGTGGGTGGGTGAGCGCCGGGAAGAGCGCCATGGGGCACAAAAGATGCCTGAAGGGCGCTGAAGATGCCTGGAGGAGGCACACAAAGGGTGCCTGGAAGAGGCGCACAGAGGGTGCCTGAGGGAGGCACAGAGGGTGCCTGGGGGAGAACCCTGAAGGTGGCAACTACGCCTACGGCATAATGTTTCTCCCGACCTGAGTGCTCAGCCCCACGAACCCCAAATGGAGGTGAGGATTTTTGCCCCAGGAGAGGGCGGACGAATGGACAAGTTATCCTGCCCAGGTCCTCCACTCTGGGAGAAAGTGCCCTTAAAACGGCATCGGTTATAAGCCACCTCGAACCATAGCAACACTGCAGGGTCACCAATTGTTGGTGGTAGCGAGTGTTCTAAGTGCTAATCGGTTCACGGATAGAGAAAGTCATATCCGCCAGGGTTACACAAAACATACACAGCTCATCACGACAAGGACAACACATAGCTAGGATAGGTGTTTGTTTGTGTAAACGTTTGTGTGAATGTTTTTTGTGTAAGTTAACATTTCAGTGTTGGTGTATGTGTGGAACAATGTGTAACGGTGGACAACAAGAGAACGTGGACGGACAGTCAAAGGTAAACGAATACAAGGAAAGTTAACGATGAAGACGCGACAAGACAGACTGGCAGACACAGTGACGATGGACATTACATGAAAACACTGAGAATCTTAGTCTCTCTTTGCAGCACCCCATTTTCTTGTCACTGAGGGGAAGGAACACGGAATTTGAGCGGTGACTGCTACAGAGGCAGCGGAGTTGGTCTGCCCCAGGTGGAGGATACCCAGCGGGAACCTCCTTGCTGCGTTTCTGTGGTCTGAGCGCCGAAGCACCCCTGTGAGGACCTAGGGAGGAGAAGAGCATAATAGTAATGGATGAAAATAATTTGTCGATAAACAAAACTGTGTAAATACAAGTTGATAGAAAAAGCAGTTATATTGTGGCGTTTGATAAGTCAATGGACTGTCCTCCCACACACACATTACATACCAACACTTCTTTCTGGGCCGCTCACACACTCAGGAAGGTACTCCGGCTATACGGGCATACGGCACGTGGAGAAGGCCAAGGGGACGCCCACAACGTTCATGGCCTGGGGAAGTCAATGGATCCTGCCATGGGGTAGCCTACACACAGGATGGGAAGGAGGCCTGCATGGAGACTTGCCAACGGGACCCCCAATGTTGGCGTTGTACCTACACACACACACACACACACACACACACACACACACACACACACACACATTTTTCTTACCACCCTGGGGACGAGCTCCTTTCATATTCGTACTAAGAAAAGTAATAGAACCCCGGAGAACATCGAGGAAAACCTTACCACTAAAGAAAACGGAGCTAGAATGAGGAGACTTACCTATGTTGCTCCTGATGGCAGCGTGCCCGTCATCGCCTTGTGTTTGCTTGGCCCCATGGAGGTATTATAACAGGAGGCGCCCTCCCGCGCCGTCCCCATACAGGCGAGTTAAGCCAGTGGGCGGAGCTTACAGAGTCTGTGGGCGGAGCTTACAATCGACAGATAGACCCAAAACATTGCGATCTCCTGGGCGGAACTAAGGGAATTTACCACTTGTTTTTGCATCTATACGAAAAATTAAAAAAAGAATTGATGGTTTGAGTTATGAAAAGTACATAAAATTTTCCTATATATTTAATGTAGATCTATTATCAACGACATTTAAGGTCAAGGGAGTCCCGTGGCTTAAAAAAAAAACAATGAAAGGGCCCCGGCATTCCATGACAGTGTTGCAGTGTGTGTCCTTCGGCCTGGCATACAGCGTGCAGCAGACACAGGGGAGTTAATAACCTCCCAGTAGTACCTATAGCCTAGCCTAAGACGCATTGCTACCACATCCTGAGGTGCACTGTGTTGCCCATAGGGGTAAACAGTGGTGGGAGACACTTGCATAATGGAGGCTGCTGGTGCTGCCATTGTCACAGCAGTGTCTGAGTTGGGTAGCAATGTTATTATGGAAATAATCCCTAATTCTATTCTTAACATAGCTAAGCGTATAGTCAGTGTCAGGGTCCACTGTGTCATCCTGAAGGGCACGTCGAGCAAGGCAGTCTGCCTTTTCATTGTGCTGGATGGAAGGGCACCCAGGTGAAGTGGACCGTGGCACCTGCGGCCTCAAGGGCACGGAGGGCAGTCAGGCACTTAGTCACAAGATCACAGTCTGTAGGGGAGGAGGACACAGGTTCATGTAATGCAGCCTGGCTATCAACAAACAAGTATACATCTTTACGGAAAGCTGCTACAGTGTGGAGAGCCTCAAGTATGGCATACAGCTCAGCCCGGGTCGAGGACAGGTACCCTGGCAGCCGCCTGGTAATCTCAATGTCAGTGTACAACAGAACTGCAGATTTCTATCATATGTAGCCCTATCTGGTTATACAGTTCTCAACTCACCTGTGAAATGATGTAGAACCACTACGCTCCCTTTTCGTGCAGCCATATGAACATAAGAACATAAGAACGTAGGAGTCCGTAAGAGGCCGGTAGGCCTGTGCAAGGCAGCTCCTTTGAACCTAAGCTCCCGTGTATCTAACCCCACCTAATATCGCTGTCCATGAATTTATCTAATCTATTTATTAATGTGACAATTGTATTGGCACTCACCACATGACTGCAAACCTGTTCCAGTCATCCACCAACCACTCTGTTAGTAAGCCAATTTTTGCCTACGTCCCTGTTGAATCTGAATTCATCCAGTTTAAACCCATTACTTCGTGTCCTACCCGGTTCTCTTACCAACAAAACCTTATAATTATCCCCCTTATTAAAGCCCTTCATCCATTTATAAACCTCGATCATGTCTCCACGCACCCTTCGCCTTTCTAGAGAATGCAAGTTTAACTGTTTGAGTCTTTCCTCGTATGGCAAGTTTCTCAACCCCTGAATCATCTTAGTCATCCTCCTCTGCACCGATTCTAACATTTTGATATCCAGGTGACCAGAACTGAACCACATAGTCAAGATGAGGTCTAACTAATACTAAATATAGTTTGAGGAAGACTTCGGCGCTTCTATTGCTCCTTCTATTGGCTCCTTCAAATAAATCCCAGTACCCTATTTGCTCGATTTCTAGCATGAATGCATTGTGCCCTTGGACGGAGAACAGGAGCTCACTCAGACCCCTAAATCCCTCTCGCACCCAGACCTGCTTATGAAAGTGTCATTAAGCAATAGTTATATGAGGGGTTGTTCCTACCTACACTCAGAAAAGGCAGGGATTGTATGCACTTTCAATGCGTCTACTGGATCAGCTGATATATGTTTTGAGTCTAAGGGGGGTGGGGAGACAGCGGACCAATAGCGCGTTGGCTTCGCGTTCGTGACGTCATGGCGGCTCCTCCCATAATACCTCCATGCTTGGCCCTTTATTTGCTGCCCATCACGTGCCTCTTCAGGTGTCCAGTGGGTCGCCTTTTTCCCTCACCCCCTGGCCACCTCCCTGGAAAGAGAGAAAAGGCACCGAAGTGAGGGGGGACGCCGCTGGTTGGCCGGGGCCTTTAGCCGCAGTGTTAGTTGTAACAAGGAATGCGTACGGTCTTTATCAATGTGGGAAAAGTAACTTCAACTTTCGAGGTTAATGCTAATCACCAATTAAAATCAAACGACATGAGTTTACCTGAAGTACTGTACTCTTTAAGGCCCCTTTCATTATGAGCGGACCCCCGTAAACTTATGACTGTTTTCTATGGAACTTTTCACACGTTGCGGACGTCGACGTTCGCGTGCGGGCGAAATTCAACGCGGGCTCTCCTTGGGTCATCTGCGGGCCCGCGTCCGCTCATAGCAGCAAAGGGTACGGTGTACCCAGGCCTGGTGGTGTACAGTACAATGTGTATCTTCACACGCCGCGGATAATGTCCGCGGCCCGCGCATCTCTGCAGAGAAAACTCATCCAGTATCCTGCAGAGGAGCTATCATTTTAGTCTTAGTCCTAACTAGAATATCAATTGCTTCAATTTATTGAGGAATTTATTGTTTGAGCGATGTGGATTCGCGAGACGGGTAGGCTATGTACGCTCAGCGCAACAGCCACAGATACGAAACTTATTCCTCAATACAATGATTCCTACTTGTATGAAGCTACTGTAGAATATATTTTTTTATGTGATTATATTTGGTATGCCTATGTGAATGAGCTATGTAGGAAATAATGACGGAAAGTGTGCATTACTTTATAGATAGCCTACTATCATTGCCTTCAGTGCTCGTTTTGCAGGGCCTGTTCTCCCTTGAAAACTTGCAGTATTATGATTGTAATTTGTTTCTTAAGTGATGTCATCCATTGTTTAAGTAGAGTGTCGTTATTCAATTAAGTTTCGAATATTTTTTAATCATGAAAGAAGCTAGATTATCTCATATATTTGGTACGTGTCTTTCATACAATCTATGATGTCATCAACAGCCAATCAGGTGAAAGGGGGGCGGAGCTTAGCCAGAATGGGGGATGGGCCTCTCGGTGCAAATTGGCCAAGCTAATTTGGACCGACTATTATAATAATGTGAATATGGTAAGTGAGATGGAGGTGGGGGAGAGCTAGGAAATGGTGACCACAGAGAGCTCAACCCCTCGCCCCTTCCTCCCTTCACCCTTCCCCTCATCCCTCCTCCCACCTCCCTCCACTCGTCACCCGCTGTCCCCTGTCCCCAACTCCCTCTCCCCCCTTCTCCTCTATGTTAATTCTCCATTCCGTGATGTTAATATATTACGTTATTGTTGTTTTCTACTTTTTTCTTCACCTATTTATTCTCATTTACTTACACTGATCATTTTTCTTCCTTCCGTTTTTCACATTGCTTTTTTTTCTCTTTCGTTTTGTCTGTGTCTTCTGCCTGTCCTCCCTCCTCTGCACTCTCTTCCATGTCTTTGTATTCACATTATTCTCTTTCTCCTTTGCTTGTCTCTCTTCGTTCGTTATGTTTATTCATGTTCCTGGTGTAATTGTTGCCTTAATTATAATTTTGGGGTCAGCCGTTTATTATTTTTTCTCTTCTCTTCCTCTTTCTCTCCCTCTTCTTCCTATTATTCTTATTCTTATTCCTATTATTATTATTATTATTATTATTATTATTATTATTATTATTATTATTATTATTATTATTACTATTATTATTCCTCCTCCTCCTCCCCCTCCTCCTCCTTTCCTCTTCCTGCCCCTGCTCCTTTTCCTGCTCCTGCTCCTCTTCCTGCTGATATTCCTCCTCCTCCTCCTTCTCCTCCTCCTCCTCCTCTTCCTGCTCCTCCTGCTTCCTCGCTCCCAGCGATGTTATATATCTAGACTTTCAGAAAGCCTTTGACAAAGTGCCACACGAAAGACTCCTCAAGAAACTCAAGTCGGCGGGATTAACCGGCAATCTGACAGCGTGGATCAAGGACTGGCTCACTGGAAGAAAACAACGAGTTGTACTCAACGGACAGGCCTCCGAGTGGCTCCCGGTCACAAGTGGAGTGCCACAGGGGTCAGTGCTGGGACCCATACTTTTCATCATAATATAACAATGACCTAGAACTAGGATTGAAATCCAATCTTTCAAAATTTGCCGACGACACAAAGGTGGGTGGGAAGGCCCTCACAACGGCAGACTGCGAAATTATCCAGAGAGACCTGGACCAGATCACTCGGTGGTCTGAAAAATGGCAGATGTCCTTCAACACTACCAAATGTAAAGTAATGCATATCGGATCCAGAAACAGCAACCACACATACCACATGGGTGGCAAACCACTACATGTTGTGCAAGAGGAAGAGACCTCGGGATCACCATCAGCAGTGACTTGAAACAAACAAAACACTGCAAGTCCGCCTGTAAGAAAGCCAATACAATGCTTGGGTTCATAGCGAGGAACTTCGAATACAAGACGCCGGGAGTTACGTTATCCTTGTATAATTCGCTGGTAAGGCCCCACCTGGAATACGCCGTGCAATTCTGGTCTCCTAATTACAGGAAAGACATTGAATTACTTGAGAGAGTACAGCGCCGCGTCACGAAGATGATACCATCACTGAGGACGAAGCCCTATGAAGAGCGACTCGAGTGACTCAACCTCTTCACGTTGGAAAAGAGACGCCTGCGGGGAGACATGATACAAGTCTTTAAGTACATGAACAAGCTCAGCAACGTTGATCACTCCAAACTCTTCACGCTACAAACCAACCTGAGAACAAGAAACAACGGAAAATCAATTCAAGCAAAGCGATGCAATACCAACATCGGCAGGAGTTATTTCTTCAATAGAGTTGTTCGCCACTGGAACAGCCTTCCTGCAGAAGTGGTTAGCGCAGAGACCATCAACTCCTTCAAGAAACGCATTGATCGCCACTTTGCTGCATCGGGAGTGAACTGAACGTTCCCAAGAGTAGATACACAAGTGCTTTAATCCTTCCCTGCAAGCCACTCCTATGGCAAACGGATTGATTAAATCACTGAACGCAGGCAGCCTAGTGATGAGCCAACAGGCTTTCTGCTGCCTGCTAGTTCATGTTTCCATGTTTCCTTCCCCTCCTTCTCAAGATGCCCTTTGGTGTACAACACTTATGCTCTCTGTACGAAGATCATCCGCCATTACAAGGGAAATTGCAGGGCAGAAAAATCGTCTTTATCTTAACGAATGCGTGGGGCGACAATTAAAGGGGGTGCGGGGCGGGGCGAGGTGAGACATCATGGAGACGGTCTCACGAGCACTACACACACCAAACCATGTACAAATTAATGAACAGATGAACGAAACGATGAACTGACTGAGTAAACAAAATAAAAAACAAAAACAAAAAAACTGAGCATTAAATAACAAGGTAGCAGCGGGGATAATGTTTCTTAATGGTCCCTCTAAGCGAGAAAAATGAGAAAAAATCATCACTCACGCAAACCATTTCATAATATATATCAAATCATTTCTGATCAGTTTATGCATCATCTGTTTTGGGGGGTTTATATCATGGCACAAATTTGGCCAGTCGCTGCTACACGGTAAAGCCACAAATTTGGCCCTTCGATGCTACCAGGTGAAAGCGAATACTAGTTAAAGTTTGTGATGGGTGTTGGAGAGCTTTGTGGCCGACGGTGGCGGCGAGTCTTGCGGCCTGCTGGGTGGGCTGACGGGCCGGCCTGGTGGGTGGGTTGACGGGCCGGCCTGCTGGGTGGGCTGACGGGCCGGCCTGCTGGGTGGGCTGACGGGCCGGCCTGCTGGGTGGGCTGACGGGTCGGCCTGCTGGGGGGGCTGACGGGCCGGCCTGCTGGGGGGGCTGCCGGGCCGGCCTGCTGGGTGGGCTGACGGGCCGGCCTGGTGGGTGGGTTGACGGGCCGGCCTGCTGGGTGGACTGACGGGCCGGCCTGCTGGGTGGGCTGACGGGCCGGCCTGCTGGGTGGGCTGACGGGCCGGCCTGCTGGGTGGGCTGACGGGCCGGCCTGCTGGGTGGGCTGACGGGCCGGCCTGCTGGGTGGGCTGACGGGTCGGCCTGCTGGGTGGGCTGACGGGCCGGCCTGCTGCAGAAATAGCTGGTGCCTTGCGTCCAGCGAAAGGCTGCAGCCCGTGACCGAGCCGCGCACCGCTGTGTGAGCCTCGTTGCTGCCGCCAAGGGAGACAAGGGCTCAGAAACCGTCGGAAAAGTAATAGAGTTTAGAGTTGCTCAGATATTTATAGAAAACAGTGTTATTGCAAGGAGGTGCACTGGTAAGGGAAGCGAAGATGAGAGCTGACTGTGAACTGAGGACTGAAGGTGAGTTTGTCGCGCGAGTGAAGCATCAAGCACTCCACGAAGGAGCTTCATTTGTGACCCGCGTGAAAGGCGGCCGACGGGGGACGTGGGTGAGGTGAGGAGTGGGCGTGAGTACACCTGGAGGTCATGTTGATCAAGGTCTTGTTACCTACTCTGCACCTGTTCCATATTCATCTCTTGCGCCGCCTTTCGCTATCTAGGTAATTGGAGTATTAGGAGGACGCTGCCGGATACGCTGGGAAAAGATAATGAAAACATAACAACATGCAACACACAGACGAAGAAGGAACAGAAAATGGAACCAAACAAAAATGATAAAAGATGACAGCACTGGGTCAGTGAAATTATGAAGTATTTTACGATCTCAGATATAATTACTGGGGCGCTAAGTAAGAGGCCGAGGCAGGTAAGGGAAGGTAATCGGTGTACCTGTGTATTCTCATGACTCAGCGTGTGTGTATTCGTATGTCCATGCTGTGTGAGTGCACCTGTGTAAGCTTTATTTTTGTGTACGTCCACTCAGTATGTACGAGTGTGCCCCACAGGTACACCGATCACCTTCCTTTACCTTCCTCGCCCCTTACTTAACGTTCCGGTAATTATCTTTGAGTTCGTACAATAATTCAGAATTTCATTGGCCCGGTACTGTCATATTTTATCTTTTTGTTTCGTTCACTCACGTCCCCTGTGTGCAACGCAGTGTGTGAACCTTTGCCCCCATCCTTGCCCCCATCCTTCAGGCCATGTTCACCCAGTCATTATCATCCACTTCATTACCCTCTGAATGGCTTTTGGTGAATATTAATCCTTTTTTTAAGACAGGTGACAGAAATGACCCCGCCAATTATCGCCCCATCTCACTAACATCGATTCCATGTAAAATTTTCAAACACATAATACACAAACACATAATGAATCACCTTGACACAAACAACATCCTTACTGACTCACAACACGGCTTTCGATCTAAACGCTCATGTGAATCGCAACTCATTACTGCATATCACGACATTACGAGGCTACTTGACCGACGTGACATTAAACAAGTTGACACTATTGTTTTAGATTTTGCCAAAGCCTTCGACAAAGTTCCGCACAAAAGACTGACATTAAAATTGAAATACTACGGTATATCCGGACCTATTCTTCACTGGATCACTGCATTTCTTACTAACAGGACTCAGCGTGTTCTTCTTGGCGGATCTTCATCTGACACTGTCCCTGTTTCTTCAGGTGTCCCACAAGGCACCGTTCTAGGCCCCCTTCTTCTCCTCCTGTACATTAACGATCTTCCACTGTCAACGCCTAATTCTTCTACTAGACTATTTGCCGACGATAGTTTACTGTTTAGAGCAGTAAAGACTAGTGACGACTGCAGACTACTACAAAACGACTTGGACGCCCTCGAGCGGTGGGAGCGCACTTGGCAGATGCACTTCCGACCAGATAAATGCAAACTATTAAGATTCACCAGAGCTCACAACCCCATCCGTCACACTTACACTCTCAATGATTCAGATTTAGAATCAGTCCACACACACAACTACCTTGGTATCCATTTCTCAACTAACTTGAAATTCAACACTCACATAGACCATATCAGTGCCACAGCCAATAGACCACTGGGGTTCCTGAGGAGGAATTTACTTAACTGCACACTCTGACATTAATCACATAGCTTATGACACACTTGTGAGACCAACACTGGAATACTGCTCCATGGTGTGGGATCCTCACACACACAGAAACATTGATAGGTAAGAACAAATCAACACCAAGGCGGCTAGGTTCATTACAAACAATTACACTCGAACGCCTGGCATCACAACACGGATCAAACAACAGATAAACATGGAACATCCTCACATACACAGACAAGCACACACACTTACACTTGTGTCCCTGACCTCACACGGTCAAGACACGGCTCGGCGCTCTCGCAGCAGCCCGGGGTCAGTCTGTTGGCCCCTTTTCCCCCTTCACTCCTTCCGTAGCTGTAAGCCCTCATCACTCCACTAACAAGGACCACACCTGCTAAAGCTGAACAGTGTACGTACGAAACAGTGACCATCCTGTACATCTGCGAGTGACATACGTGTGTTCGTGCGTGCGTGCTGCAGCTGCCAGTGTTGAATAATGTGCGCCCCAGCCACCCATCGCTACCGCCCTTGTGACTTGCTTAAACTATGGCGAGGGAGCGGCCACCCTCCGCCGGACGTTATTACACGCCTGAAAAACACCAAACTCTTCCGCAATCGAAGCAGAAGGAGAGGCAGACGAGTGGCGAGAAACATCCCTGTCATCGTTACGAGAGTGAATCAGAACAAACCAGTGGCGGAGAAGGAGTACAAACATTTCGAGGTGCCGCGAGCGTGGTATAGTCTGCCCTCTTTACTCCTCTCCAATGTGACCTCCCTTAGCAACAAGATCGAGGAACTAATGGTGACGGTCAGGTCCACTGGCGCTGGTGTGGTGGCCATCACGGACGCGTGGCAAATAGTTCCAGAGATCTGAAACATCGATGACTATGAACTATTTCACCATCTCAGGACTAATAGGAGGGGAGGGGGAGTGGCCCTGTATTGGCGCTCCGACCTCACTCCTTCACACCTTCAGGTCGACACCCCCGAGGGAGTGGAGGCCCTGTGGGTGAGGGTCACACCCGCCCGCCATCCTCGCCACACTGCCTCCATCATCTACTGTGTGGCATATCCCCCCCCCCCCCCCCGCGCGCCCACTGCACAGCTGCTGGTTGACCACATTATCGACACAGCTGACGCGCTTCGAGTGAGATTCCCCTCTGCAAAATTGGTCATATGTGGGGATTTTAACCGCCTGGACGTCAACGACACGATGCACCAACTGAATCTCACTCAGGTCGTTAATTTCCCCACCCACCAACAAGCTACTCTCGACCTCATCATGACCGACCTGAGCCAGCAGTACTCACCCCCCCAGCCTCTCCCCCACATGGGACGCAGGGGACACCTGTCAGTCCTGTGGGAATCGGCTCACACCACCTCACTGCCTCAGTCATCCTCCGCCAGGTCATTCAGGCCTCTGACTGACTCGGCAATCAGACGGTTCGGGCAGTGGATTACGCAGCACCCCTGGACTGAAGTGACAAATGAGCCAGACGTCAACCACAAATGGGAGCAATACCAGCACACTATTACCAGCGCCTATCACACCTGCTTCCCCATCAAGACGTTCCCAGTCCATCCATCTGACGCCCCCTGGATCAACCCCACCGTCAAGAGGCTCATCTCGCAGAGAAACAGGGCCCACAACACAGACCCAGCCCGCTACAGACAGCTCAGGAACAGAGTCATCAGGGAGATCAAAACCGCCAGAGCAAACTATTATCCTGAAAAAATACACCATCTTAAACAGGCCAACAACAGACAGTGGTATCACAAGGTCAGGTCTCTTTGTGGACTCGGCAAACATTCACCCTCCCTCCCATGCACTTCACATTTATCACCTGACCGGGCGGCCGAGAAGATAAATACCCATTTCGCGGGTATCTGTCAAAGCCTCCCAAAACTTGATCTCACCGCCCTCCCCGCTTACCTACCATCCCTCTCTCCACCCCTCTCCGTCCAGGAGGTTGACGTTTTCAATAAATTAAAGAAATTAAGAACCCACAGAGCTACCACGCCCACTGACCTCCCAATCAAAATCTACTAGGAATTTGCCCCTGAACTTGCCACCCCCATTTGCTCCATAATAAATGCTTCACTTGAACAAAACACTTGCCCTAGCGACTGGAAAACTTCCTTTGTCACCCCCATCCCCAAAATTTCAAGCCCACAGTCCCTTAATGACCTAAGGCCAATCGCCATCACGCCCATTCCCAGCCTCATTTGTGAAGATTTTATTTTTAACTGGGCTTATGATGATATTAGTAGCCTCATAGACATCCAACAATTTGGCAACATGAAGCACTCCTCCACCACTCATTGCCTGGTCAGCTTTCTAGATTTCATACACAGCCACCTGGACAAACGAGACACCTCCCTTGCCCTTGCTTTTGTCGACTTCAGGAAAGCTTTTGACCTTGTAGACCACACTGATGTCATTACTAAGGCCATTGAGCTGGGGCTTCACCCTAATTTAATACCGTGGCTGACTGATTTCCTCAGCGCACGCCAGCAAATAGTTCGCTCCCAGGGCTCGGTCTCCACTCCTCTTGAGCTGACGTGTGGCGTCCCGCAAGGCATCAAAATGGGTCCGCTTTGCTTCTTGGTGCTCATTAACAACGCCCTTATGGACACACCGCATCGCTGGAAATATGTTGACGACAGCACCTTGGGCGTCCCCGTCAACAACAGGGATCCTGACTATGCACCTCTTCAAGCGTCGCTCGACAACCTTCAGGCATGGACGATTGACAGCAGTGCCACTATCAACCACACCAAGACCATGGTGATGCACGTTTGCACGTCCAAGAGAGATGTGCCACCTCCGCTGCTGTCTATTGGCTCACACCACCTCCAGGTCGTCCAGTCCACCAAACTACTAGGCATCACTGTGGACTACCAGCTCAACTGGAAGCTCCACGTCTCCAACACCGTCAGAGCAGCCTCCTACAAGCTGTACATGCTGCGTAGACTCAGAACGCTGGGGGCACCGGCTGCTGAGCTGTGCAGTATTTATTCATCATTCATATTGCCAAAGCTAATGTATGCCTCCCCGGCGTGGTCGTCGTCCCTTACCCTCACCCAACAACAGCAGCTTGAGAGGGTTCAAAAGAGAGCATTCAAGGTCATTTTAGGCCCTGACTACCGCACCTACGACAATGCCCTGGCCACCCTGAGTCTCCCGAGGCTCTCTGACAGGCACCAGGACGCCCTCAGAAAATTCGGAATCTCCCTGCTTCACCATCCTCGCCATCGCCACCTTCTTCCACCCGACGCGCCTCCTCCCACCCGCTTCACCAGACACCACAACAAACTCAGCCCCTTCAGAGCGCCGCGAACCGACCGTTACAAACGTAGCGCAGTGCCCGCGATGGTGCGGATGATAAACAATGCCCAGTGACAGTCATACCCAAAGGGCCGCGGTGGAGTTTAGCACCTCGCCGCTACCCCTCTAAGTGCCCCCTTCACACCACCCTCCCTCTCCCTTATGTCTCTATTTTTAGCTCTCCCAAACCACCCCCCACCCTCTCCCTCCCTCTGGTGTAGCCTATTTACTATTAGTTTCTTGTATTTTTATATGTATATTTTCAGCCTGACGGCTGCCTTACATTAATAAACCTATTATTATTATTATTATTATTATTATTATTATTATTATTATTATTATTATTATGTACAAGATCACAAACACTCACATTGAAATTGACCCACATACATACACAACACAAACCGTCAACGTACTCGTAACACACACATCCATAAATACCAAACATATCACACTAACACTGATGCATACAAGCACTCATACTTTCCACGCACCATACGTGACTGGAACAGCCTCCCTCAACAGATTTTACACTGCGGTACAATAGACTCATTCCGAAAACAAATACACACTCACTTGTCACCACAACACACCAACACTAACAATTACACTTGATTCACTTCCCTCCCCTGCACACCCGGCTCCCCCGTCCCCCCCAACAGCCAACACAAATATGCGTGTTATGCACCTGTATGGGTGCCCTGCGCAATATGCATCCAGATCCAGATCCAGAACCTCCGGTCCAGAGGTGCACGGCAGAGGTGCGCGAGTCGTCGTGACGGTGACTGGTGGCCCAGGTGAGGCCAGGACAGGCGTGGCAGGCAGTGTCAGTGAGCGACAGTTGAAGCCATGGCGAGGGCGTCGGGGCCACTAGTGTGTCCTCAACTATGGGGCAGCCTCCTCCGCCTCCTCCTCCTCCTCGAGGTTGTGATTCCTTCAGGTAAAATGTCCCTCTCTTCCGCCTTCCTTTACGCGTCTTACTTCTTCTGTTTCTATCATTGGAAGGCGGTGGCCGTGTGATCAGCGGGCGGACATAGTGATCCCGAGGACCCGGGCTCAAGTCCCACTGCACGTTTACTATTTTCAGGCATCGCCGAGTGGCGGAAGATCACTCACACGCTGTCCGGATCAAGGTAAAGAAAATACTATTTACCTTGGTCCGGATCACCAATCACCCGAATTCCAGCGACTTCGGCCACGAGGAGTCACCTACGTATCTTGCACACACACACACACACTTTTTTTTTTTTTTTTACGTCTTGGCCTATTGCGCCGGTAGGCTTCTTCCCGGTGGATCCTGATGGTCGGTCCAAGGCTTCTTCCCGGTGGGTCCTGATGGTCGGCCCAGCCCGTTCTGGCGCAGGCGAGTGTTTATAGTGGCGCCATCTTACATTGGCTCATGTTGCCCTCCCGGAGCTCATCTTTAATCCTAGAATCTAGAGTCCGGGTTGATAAGTGGTCTTTTGGACAGCATGTGGGTAGTTTTAAGCCACTCGGCGGCTGCTGAAAAATCCCAGCTTGGTGGCACCGGTCGGGGATTGAACTCGCGTCCTCCTGAACGCGGGGCTGTCTTGCTATCTGTTCAGCCACCGCCTACCCACTTGTTTAACTTTTTTTTACTTATCATCAATAATCTTTTTTCTTTTCTTTTCGCCTTTCTCTATTTTCCATTCTTTCTTTTTGTATAAGTTTAGGTAATGTTTGTTTTCACATAGTTTGTATTCTCTATCACTAGTCAAGCTGTAGTGCAGCTGACCTGCCTGATGTTCCAGCCTCCCATAACTCACTCTGCGAGGGTACCTCTTTGGCCGACTGGTTAAGGAGTGGCTCTCCCGTCTGCTATGGTCGCGGGCAAAACCTCTCCTTGTCTGGATTAATTTATCGTGTGTTTCGTTACACGCAGAGGTCGTGTGGGAGTGTAGTAAAGAGATAATTCGGGCGTTACAGAATTTCCTTTCTCTCCTTGCTTGACGATTACCTGCACACCGGCATTGCCTTCCCTTCCCTTTCACCTCTCGCCTCATATTCCCTCACAGGCGAGGCGGCGGTGGTGCTGGTGCTGGGATGGCAATCAGAGGTTTCTTTAACTTGTCGAAACCTTACCGAACCCATCGTGACTGAGGAATTATTGAGCAAAGTATTTTCTCAATCTTTTCTTCCGTCGTACTACTGTGAAGGCAGGTGAGTAGGGAGGGTTGTGTGTGTATGTGTGTGCGTGTGTGTGTGTGTGTGTGTGTGTGTGTGTGTGTGTGTGTGTGTGTTATCAATGTATTTACTCATTATTATTATTACTATTATTTTTTGTGAGTGTCCGTCTGTCTGTCCATCTACTCGTCTGTCCCTCCCATTAGGCTGCCTGTCACAACTGTTCAAATGAGAATTACATAACTACAGTATCACCTTTCAACAGGTATTGACGACTCTTTCGCACTCGTTGTGGCTAATGGACACCTGGTGACTAAGCTGAACGCTACGCTGAGGCCTGAAGCGTGGAACAGTGTGTGTGTGGGGCTGTCCGTCACCCATGCCACGCCCACAGAGGAGGATGAGCAGGATTCATGGTTGTATAAGGTAAATCCTTTATGTTGTTGTTGCTATTATTATTATTAGCATTATTATTAGCATTATTATCTTGGCTCTCAGGTTTACAGGGGAGCAAAGGAGGGAGGGAGGGACGGAGAGGGAATGATGGAGTTAAAGACAGCTGATGAGAGAATAAAGGAGGAAGAGTCAGGTACTGGGGGAGTGAGGGACGGGGAATGGAGAATGAGGGACGGGTGGTCGGGGGTAAGGGACAGGCGAGTAATGGGTGCCGTCTTTCTTCTCCTCAGGTGTGGGCGTCCATGCACGGCCGCCGCCATGACATCCCTGTCGACGGCAGGGTGAGAGGATGGCAGGGGTGGCACGACATGAATGTGTGCCTTAGTCACTACTTTACCGGCATGGTCACCGGGCTCACCCTGCTGACGGGGAAGGTGGAGGAGGAGGAGGGATGGTTGAGAATTTCTGCTGACTGTTCTGCTTTAGTGGCCCGGAATGTCCTCACTCACCCCCTGGACCATTCTTGGCTTTTGAAAGACTATTCCCTGACCCTGGAGGAGGAGCTGCCGGAGGACCCCTGCTTGTGGGCACCCCCACGGACGGTGAGGCTTCAGGGGCCTGGAGGCTACCAGGCGTTTCTACGGTTGTGTCGGAGCCTTGGAGGAGACCTCCCGACTAGGGTTGATGATACGGTGGCGGCGCGCAACTGCTGCACAGGAGAGTATTTAACCTGGGCGCGTAGTAGTGAAGAATTGGATGTTGGCCCCGATGCTCTCTGCCCCGTGCTGCTGGCGGGGGGCGGGACAGGACAGCTGCCCTGCCTCAGTGAGCTGGACTGTGCACTCTGCCTGGTTCCTGAGGGCCTGACGTACACCCTCTTCGGCTACATCACAGGCTTTGACCGCCACTACACCCTCAGAACGCAGCCGGACGGGACATTTAACTTCCGAGGGAAGCCGAATAGCGCCATCTACCAGGGGGCGTGGGGGTGGACCCTGAGCTCAAAACAACACACCGAAGAGTTTCACCAGGGGTCGTGGGTGATGGGCCGCCGTCGCTGGCACCACGCAGGTCTGGCCTACCTCACAGACAACCCCAAAGACTCTGATACAGAATCTACCTCAGAGCTCCTCACCTTTACAGTCTGTAACGCCCTCTATTTCTCCTCTGGTAACGGTGTGTCTGTTACGCAGAGAAATGTGTGGCGTATTAACAGACTCCCCAGACAAGAGCGTTCAAAGGTACTGCGACCGCCCATTAATATCTAAACATGAAAACTACGATACACTAGTCGCCCCTTTAGCCGTGCACGGCCGACTGGGCAACATTTCCGGCGAGGTAATACGAGTTGGGATGGTTGACAAGATAAGTACTATGGAAGGAAAGGCCACCGTGGAGTTTGAAATACGTTTAAAATGGCAAGACTCACGTATTAAACTCACAAAACCTAAGATATCTGCGACGTTCCCGTGTGAGGAGATCTGGACACCTGCCCTTTCCTTGTCCGCGGGGCTCTCCAATAAAATAGACGTTTACCCTCGCCGCAACACCAGCAGCTGTCATTTCAACCAAGAAAAGAAGAGGGTGGAGGTGCAACTTGAAGATCCACTGATGGGTGCGTGTGGGTGTGCATGTACGGTGATGAGGAATAATGGGATGGGTGGGATGGGGAGAGGGGAGAAAAGGGTGGGAGGGAGATACACGGTGATGGAAGGGTTGGGATGAATAGAGTGGCAGTGCGGGACAAGGGAATGTGTGAGAGAATGAGAAGTGAGTGAAGAATGCAACGGGAATGTGGTGGTAGTGGATGGGTGGAGAGCTGGGATAACAGGTTATATGTGAGGAACGGTGGAGTGGGAACGAAGAGATCACGGATGGGTGAAATGAGAAAAGAATGAAGATGTGCGAATGGAGGAAAGAGTGGGAGGAGAGGGGCGAGGCAAAAGGGGGGAAGAGATGAGAGGGATGAGAGAAGGAGTGGGGTGGAGTG
Source organism: Eriocheir sinensis (assembly GCF_024679095.1). NCBI lineage: Eukaryota > Metazoa > Arthropoda > Malacostraca > Decapoda > Varunidae > Eriocheir > Eriocheir sinensis. Next base: position 2,175,275 of record NC_066537.1, read on the forward strand.
TGATGGGAGAGGTGCGGAGAAAGAATAAAGGATCGGAAAGCATGGAGGGTGGAAGGAGATGAGAGAATTGGGTCCTTCACTGACCTCGACCTGCCATCTGGTGGCCCTGCTGAAACTACCAAAAACATAATGCATGTGGCGCACGTCCAAATTTTTTTTTACTAGTTTTTCGCTAGTATTCAGAAATCATATTTTTCTCATAGCTACGGTATAGACACTTGACTTACTATTAAAAAAAATAAAGTATTATTTAAGAAACGAGGAAATGCAAAAAATAGGACATTAAAATATATAATCTTTCCTCATAAACAATCCTCACATGTTATATGTTGTTCTCTTAAAGTTCCGTATAGTGAATGTAATACTACAAGATGCTAAAGAAGTATGTATTATGATTTAAATTAGAAATATAAAATAAGTTTAATACCTGTTGCCGGCAGCGTACGATATGTTTTTAGCAGCAGTGTAAACAACCTCGCTTTAAGCACGGGACGGAGTGCTGTGGGAAATATCGATGAATGCTCTTCTTTTGCCAATAATGTTCATTATAACGACATGAATAATGTACAGCACTCAGATTTTTGGGAGTAAATAAGATAATGACCATTACAGTTCTGATATATTGCTAGTTTGGTACAGAAAAATGTCAATTAACCTTCGCTGGACCCCAGCTCGCCCAAGGTTTGACTGGCAGAGGCTCCAGCAGGGCCACCAGATGGCAGGTCGAGCTCAGTGAAGGACCCCATAGAGGAGACAAGGGGCAAGGGAAAAAGAGTGGGAGTGTGGGTTGGGGTAGGAGGGAAAGAAGAATAAGTAGGTCATGGAGAGGTTTATTCTGTGTATGATAAGAGGTTGATACAAGGATACACATTTGAGATATCCTGATATACTTACTTCCGTCCATATAGTGAGGAAACAGAAGATACCAAGTAATAACGTTATTTTTTTTTCTTTTTCCCTAATTTCACTTTTCCTTTATTTTCCCTGTCTCTATCTCTTTAATCTATTCCTTTCCACCGCTCACTGTCCGTTCATTCATATCCTTCACAAACACAAAATATTTATCCCACCCTTTCATCTTCAACACATTCCTCTTCATATCTTCACTTCCCTCCAATCCTCTCTTTCTTCTCTTCAATTTCCACTTTCTTTCATTCATTCTTCCTCTTCCTTTACTCTCTACTCCTTTTCACCTCTCCTCTCCCTACCATTTCTCTCCTTCCCCGTAAATTCTACTCCTTCCCTCCAATCTTCCCTTCACAGGTATAACATTCATCGAGCCAGACATCATGCAAGAACAGAAGCTTACAGTGGAGCTCCCGTGCCAATTACAACTGTCCATGTACCCATTCGGCAGGCACATGTGTAACCTCACCATTTTAGTATCAGGTGCAAAATGGATAAATATCAAGGACGAAGATTACCGGAATATCAAGTACCTTAATGGGGCCCGCTATGATTTCCATCTAGAGAAGATAACAGCAGCGAGGCGCAATATATTATATGAGACGGATTTTAATCAAGGGCGTGTGTCCTTAACCCTTCACCTGGTGGCTGAACCTAGTTACCACATCACAAATAGCTTCTTACCAAGCTCCCTCATGTTTCTCATCTGCTACTTGTCTCTTTTCTTCCCCACCGCGTGTTTCAGCGAGCGAATAATGGTTTCCCTGACAGCCCTCCTTGTCCTCGTGACCCTCTTCTCTCAGGCAACGAACACCTATGTCAAAACACCGTACTATAAGTTAATTGACGTGTGGTACGTCGTGTTGATCTTCCTCTGCTTTACTGTTGTGGTTGCTAATGCGCTTGTCAATTATCTGAGGGTCGCAAAGGTACAATCACAAACTGACTTAATGAGGAAGTTGTTGGCTGCCAAAAGGTGCAACAGTGCCTTCCAGGAGTTCCTCGCGGCCTGTTTTGTGGCACTGGTAATGGCATTTGTCTTGTTCAGCCAAGACATCCTGAAGGTGTGAGTGTGTGTGTGCCAATGTAACATTAAGGCCACCAAACTATCGCACTGTTAGCATTAAGGCCACCAAACTATCGCACTGTTAGCATTAAGGCCACCAAACTATCGCACTGTTAGCATTAAGGCCACCAAACTATCGCACTGTTAGCATTAAGGCCACCAAACTATCGCACTGTTAGCATTAAGGCCACCAAACTATCGCACTGTTAGCATTAAGGCCACCAAACTATCGCACTGTTAGCATTAAGGCCACCAAACTACCACACTGTTAGCATTAAGGCCACCAAACTATCGCACTGTTAGCATTAAGGCCACCAAACTACCACACTGTTAGCATTAAGGCCACCAAACTACCACACTGTTAGCATTAAGGCCACCAAACTATCGCACTGTTAGCATTAAGGCCACCAAACTACCACACTGCTAGGAGCTTAGTACCAATGCCACAGGGGGACACAGGAGGGACCTAAACACCTCCAACATTCTCGTCAGATGAGAACACAAAGGAAGAGTCTGCCGTCCACCTTTCCCTGCCTGAATTCAGCGAGCAGGTGAAGGTTCTCCCCGATACCTTGTGCCTCACCTTCCGTGCCCGTCTGTTTACTAGCATGATAACTGTTACGTAAGATCACTATAATTAGTATGTAGCTGTTGTCTTACTCTCTTTCCTCATACTGGCTCTACTGCCCTGGTGATGTAATATTATCTACAAATAAAGACTTAAGACGTGTTCATCAGGCTGTTTAATATGTTCCCGTGATGCAGTTAAGTAACACAAGCCTTGCCCTCAGATGCAAGTCCGTAAAATTGGTGACGTAGGCGAACGGCAAAAGGCAATCTCTCTCTCTCTCTCTCTCTCTCTCTCTCTCTCTCTCTCTCTCTCTCTCTCTCTCTCTCTCTCTCTCTCTCTCTCTCTCTCTCTCTCTCTCTCTCTCTCTCTCTCTCTCTCTTAGACGTGATTTTCGCCCTTATAGGTAATGGAGACAGTGCAATTGGTTAGGGGCAAACGTGAGTTATTTCTAATGGTCTTAAATGATATAATGTGTGCTGTATTAGGTAACTGAGAAACACACACACACATACACACACACACACATAATTAAGCCCCGTTCATACTGTGCCGACTCTGGGCCACGACAACCCAGCGACTTTTAGATCTGACAAGTCGGCTCCCACGCTCCCAGACCTGGAGTTTTTTTAGGCGTTTTGGTGTCGGCTAGTATGATTGCCGACTGTCTAGGACATTCGGCCAACTAGTTGCCAGCATGTCGCAGACATGCTAGCAACTAGTCTCAAGAAGAGTCTCAACGGTCATTTTTTGAAATGGCGCCATGTCTACAACAGCCACGAATCTGCCGACTGATTGGCTAACAGTCGCAGACGTTCTTGTCGACAGTCTTGCAGATTGTCTGTTAACTGATTGGCCGACTAGCTGGCCAACAGTTGCCAAGGAGTTGGCAGACGGTCTTCCCGACTGTCTTCGTGACTGTCTTGGGGACAGCCTTGTTGACTGTCGCCAAATTCTACCCAAAATTTTAAAAGGATATTTTGGCAGTAAACATCTTAATAGCAGTCTTCATGAGTGCTGGGGTATATAGGCTGTGATAGGCCGAGACTTCGTTGTGTCTACTTCTAGGCCTGCCACCCATTCCTTAAAATACGGAATCGTTCTGTATTCGAGAGTGAAATGTAGCGTTCCGTTTTGAACCAATACGGAACGCCGTTTGTTCCGTATTTTGTTGTCTGAATGGTCACTCAGATAAAATTCAGTATCTTAAAATTGTAGTGAGCGCATTTTTCGGTTCATCACAAAACCAGTCCGTAAAATTTGTCAAGGTTCGTCCTAAGATACGTGTAAAATACTGTTACGCCAGGGGGTATATTATCTGTGTATCTGTGTGTGTGGGGGTGTTAGTTTGAGGCACGGAGGGCTGTCAGGATGGCCGGGCGTGGGGTGTATCGCGGCAGCCCGACCGGGAGCGGCCGGCGGAGCCGCGGGGCGGGGAGAGAGAGTCCAGCTTTCACGAAAGAGAGACGTGCGCTACCCGCTAGTGTGTGCCCTGCCCGCTTTTGGGGAGCCCTGTGTTTTGTCTGCCCCCCCTCTGTGTACTGGGAGTTACTGTGCCTTGTAAATCAGTGTTCTGTACGAGTTGGAGCTGTTCAGTAAAGTAGAAAACCTGCACTTTGAGCCTCTTTGCCCTGCCTTGCCCGCTCGTGGTGTGTTGTGGCGGCCCTGGGGAGTGGCGGCGTGGTGTATCTTGCTGTTCTGGAGTGTTCGCGACCCGTGTGTGTCGGTCTGGGGTTGAGGCACACCGCCTGCTCGTGCTGTGGAGTGTGGTGTGCGGGCCGGTGGTGTAACAATACGCGACGTAATGTCCCTCCCCCCTCCCTCTTGCCTCCACCAGCAGCGTGCAGCGGCTGTCACTCATGGCATGCTCGAGAAATTTTAGAGTTGCCACCCGTTCCTTTAAATATGGATCATTTCCGTATTGGAGATAGAGATGTTGCATTCCACATTCATCTGACCGCAGGGTGGCAACCCTAGTTGTGTTATTGAACCCAAGAGAGAGGCAGCAGGAGTGCGTGCGTGCTGTGCTGGCTCCAAAATTTGTGCCAGTGAAACGTGACCATGCCCAGAAGTTGTTGTGCTTGTGACTGCAAAATAAAAATATTAATTTCCTGATGGCGGCAGTAATAAGCCCCGTTCACACTGTGCCGAGTCTGAGCCACGATTACCCACGACTCTAGGGTACACGAGGTCTTGGGTGTTGATGTGAAAGGGTCGGGCATGTCTTGAAAGAGGTCTTGAGGCTGTCGCCGAATGCTGCGCCGACGTCGTGACGGGAGTCTGGAGTCGTGAAGGTTAGCACGACATGCTGGCAACTAGTTGGCCGAATGTCCCAGACAGTCGGCAAGACACCAGAACCCCAATAACCCCCCCCCCCCCCCTTTCTTGGAGCGTGGGAACCAACTTGTCAAATGGAAAAGTCGCTGGGTTGTTGTGGCCCAGAGTCGGCAGAGTGTGGGGCTTTAGCCGATATTTCTGACCCGACAGTCGTCACGACTCTCTCAAGACAAGCCAAGACTGTTGACGACAGTCTTGACGACTGTCCCTGACCTCCCTCAGACCTCAACCGGATATGACGGTTGGTCCAGATCCTTGCCTACTTTTGTCGTGAAAGTTTAGCATGAAATATTTTTTCGCGCTAACCCTTACGACTGTACACTCTCCTCACGACGTCCGCTCAGCATTCGGCGACCGTTTCTAGACCTTTTTCAAGACATGCCCGACCCTTTCACATCAATACCCAAGACCTCGTCTACCCTAGAGTCGTGGGTAGTCGTAGCCCAGAATCGACACAGTGTGAACGGGGCTTTAGAGAGAGAGAGAGAGAGAGAGAGAGAGAGAGAGAGAGAGAGAGAGAGAGAGAGAGAGAGAGAGAGAGAGAGAGAGAGAGAGAGAGAGAGAATTACACTGAATTACATAGAAAATCAGACCACACAGACCCCATGGTCCAGACTAGGTGGTCTGTCCTTAAACCTAAGTGATTTTACATTAATCAGATGGCTCCAAAACGTTGCTTTTCTACTCTAGTTAATATTAAGTTCAAGGAAGTGACGGTCGAGCTTGTTTTTAAAGGAGTCAATCGTGTTACACTGGACCACTGATGGTGGGAGCTTATTCCATTCTCGCACTACAACGTTGGTGAAGAAAAATTTGGTGCAGTCTGAATTTACTTGTCTACATTTGAGTTTTATGACATTTTTTCTCATTCTCAAAGTGTCATCGATCATAAACAATTTTGTTCTGTCTACATTCGTGAAACCATTAAGTATTTTAAAACATTCGATCAGTTTTCCTCGGAGGCGACGTTTCTCAAGAGAGAACATGTTAAGGGTGGAAAGCCTTTCTTCGTTAGATTTGTTGCGCAAGGAAGGGATCATTTTTGTTGCTCGACGCTGAACACCTTCTAGTTTAGCAATGTCCTTTGCATGGTGGGGAGACCAAAACTGTACCCATATTCATATATATATACTATATATATATCTATTATATATATATATATATATATATATATATATATATATTTATATATATATATATATATATATATATATATATATATATATATATATATATATATATATATATATATATATATATATATATATATATATATATATATATATATATATATAATATATATATATATATATATATATATATATATATATATATATATATATATATATATATATATATATATATATATATATATATATATATATATATATATATATATATATATATATATATATATATATATATATATATGCGTAAAAGTATAAAATGTAAAATCAAAGTATAAAATGTGTAAGTATAAAATGTAAAAGTATAAAATCTTAAAAGAGTGGCACCTGCGACGTGTTGGTCAGGCGGTAGTAACTGAGCCACTGAAAGGCGCGGACTCTACGGATAGCTGTGGGCTGGGATATATATTGTTTAGTCAGACCCCACTTGGAATATATATATATATATATATATATATATATATATATATATATATATATATATATATATATATATATATATATATATATATATATATATATATATATATATATATATATATATATATATATATATATATATATATATATATATATATATATATATATATATATATATATATATATATATATATATATATATATATATATATATATATATATATATATATATATATATATATATATATATATATATATATTTATATATATATATACATACATTTTTTTTTTTTTTTTACAACAAAGGAGGCAGTTCAAGGGCACACAAAAAAAGAAAACAATAATAAAAAAAAGGCCCGCTACTCGCTGCTCCTAAAATAGAAACAAAAGAGGTGGCCGAAAGCAAGGTCAAATACGAGAGGAGAGATGTCCTGATATCCTTCTCTTGAAAGAGTTCAAGTCGTAGGCAGGAGGAAATACAGATGAAGGAAGATTGTTCCAGAGTTTACCAGCGTGAGTGATGAAAGAGTGAAGATGCTGGTTAACTCTTGCATAAAGGGTTTGGACAGTAGAGGGATGAGCATGAGTAGAAAGTCGAGTGCAGCGGGGCCGCGGGAGGGGGGGAGGCATGCAGTTAGCAAGTTCAGAAGAGCAGTCAACGTGTAAATATCGATAGAAGATAGAAAGAGAGGCAACATTGCGGCGGAGTTTAAGAGATAAAAGACTATCAGTATGAGGATGAGTGAGGGTGTTGTCAAAGAATAGTGGATAGTTGTTTGGAAGATTGTGTCGAGTGGATAGGTGGAGAAACTGTGTTTTTGAGGCATTGAAGGACATCAGGTTCCTCTTGCCCCAATCGGAAATAATAGTAAGGTCTGAGGCTAAGCTTCTACAGCCTCCAGCCTTGAGTCGTTAAGTTCCTGTAGGGTGGGTCTTCTATTAAAAGAAGTTGAGTAATGCAGAGTGGAATCATCGACGTAGGATTGGATAGGACTGTTCGTTTTGGAAAGAAGATCATCAATGAACAACAGAAAAAGAGTGGGAGATAGGACAGAACCCTTTGGGACACCACTGTTAATAGATTTAGGGGAAGAACAGTGACCGTCTACCACAGCAGAAATAGAACGGTCAGAAAGGAAACTGGAGATAAAGGTACAGAGAGAAGGATAGAAACCGTAGGAGGGTAGTTTGGAAAGCAAAGATTTGTGCCAGACCCTATCAAAAGCTTTTGATATGTCTAGTGCAATAGCAAAGGTTTCACCGAAACGGCTAAGAGAGGATGACCAAGAGTCAGTTAAGAAGGCTAGGAGATCACCAGTAGAACGCCCCTTGCGGAACCCATACTGGCGATCAGATAGAAGGTCAGAAGTGGAAAGGTGCTTTTGAATCTTCCGGTTAAGGATTGATTCAAAAGCTTTAGATAGACAAGAAAGTAAAGCTATAGGACGGTAGTTTGAGGGATTGGAACGGTCACCCTTCTTAGGCATACTTCCAGCAGGAAGGAAAGATAGATGTTGATAGGCAGAGACGACAGAGTTTGACCAGGCAGGGTGTCAGCACAGAAGCACAGTTTTTAATGACAATAGGAGGCACTCCATCAGGTCCATAAGCCTTCTGAGAATTGAGGCCAGAGAGGGCATAGATAACATCATTTTGAAGAATCTTAATAACAGGCATAAAGGAGTCAGAGGGGGGATGAGTAGAAAGAATATGCCCAGAATCGTCCAGGGTGGAGTTCTTACAGAAAGTTTGAGCGAAGAGTTCAGCCTTAGAGACAGATGAGACGGCAGTGCTGCCGTCAGGGTTAAGGAAAGGAGGGAAAGAGGAAGAAGTGAAATTGGAGGAGATATTTTTGGCTAGATGCCAGAAGTCACGGGAATAATCAGAAGAAGCAAGGTGTTGACATTTTCTATTAATGAAAGAAGTTTTGGCAAGTCGGAGAATCAGACCAATTTATGTGAGAGAGTGCAGTACTAAATGTATCCAAAGCTTCCTGGGTGAATGTCCTTTTCGTTATGAATGTGGGAGGGGACGGAGTATCATTACATTTAAATAAAGAGACAACTGGAAAGTGATTATTAATGTCAGTCTTGATTACATAATTTCCTATATTGTTCTCTATATATGTAGACCAAATGTGATCTATAAGGGAGGCGGATGTGGCCGTAACACCTGTTGGCTGGGTTGTAAGTGGAAACAGGGAGGAACTATACATTAAATTAATAAGATCTTGTATGTTTTAGTCATTATGTTGTAATGAATATTATATTTAAATCTCCAAAAATATATATTTCATTATAATTTTTATCTTTTGTAATAATTAATATTTCATTGAGAGCACTTAATTAAGGACATTATTTACATTGTCTTGCGGAGGTCTATATATACATATATATATATATATATATATATATATATATATATATATATATATATATATATATATATATATATATATATATATATATATACATATGATTAAAAACATTTTACCATAAAATTTTACTTCCACTCCCACACTTTCCATATATGTTTCCATCCGATTGTATTCATTTACTTTACAACCTGTGTATCTGTTGGAGACGTAAACGGCCACACCCCCACCATACCTGTTCTGTCATTTGATAACATTTTCGTATGATGGCAAAGTGTACAATGCAGAAATACCTGCGTCGAACAGCGTGTCAAACAGCACTGTCTTTAAAATACTGAAAATTGGTGGACATGGATCTAATATTCAGTGTTAATAAATTAAAATCACTGTTGTTACATAAGGTAGAAACTTTTTCGAGAACAGTTTATTCAGACTTGGGAAACTTAATGTGTCTAGATCTTATATAAAGCTGATTAACATCGAGATCATTATTCTAATTGTTATCTTGCACACTTAATGGGTCAAGGCAATCATTGATTTCTTGTCTGAGTATTTCACCGAGATAAAGAACATCCAACAAATATTCATCAGAACTACGTATTATTAAAAGGAAACAAATCGTTGTCTAGCATTGTGAATACTACTACTACTACTTCTACTATTACTACTGATAATAATAATAATAATAATAATAACAATAATAATTATAATAGTAATAATAATAATAATAATAATAATAATAATCATAATTATAATAGTAATAATAACAACAACAACAACAACAACAACAACAACAACAACAACAATAATGATAATAATAATAATAATAATAATAATAATAATAATAATAATAATAATAATAATAATAATAATAATAATAATTAGTACTGTAGTAGTAGTAGTAGTAGTAGTAGTAGTAGTAGTAGCAGCAGTAGTAGTAGTAGTAGTAGAAGCAACAGTAATAATATCAATCATTGACATAATAGCAATTATGTTAGTAGTATTAGTATTAGTATTAGTATTAGTAGTAGTAGTAGTAGTAATGATAGTAGTAATGGTAGTAGTAATACTAGTAGTAGTAGTAGTAGTAATAGTAGAAGCAGTAATAACAGCAGTAGTTGTTGATATAGTAGCAATCATATTAATTAATAGTGGTAATAGTAATAGTGGTGGCAATAGCAGTACTAGTATTCGTTGACATAGTAGCAACTGAGTTGACAATAATAGTTGTATTTTAATAGTAAAGGTGGTAGTAGTGTAAGTGGTAGTAGTGGTAGTAGTAGTAGTAGTAGCAGAAACAGCAGAAATAGCAGTAGTTGTTGACATAGTATCAATTGCATTAATAGTGGTAGTAGTCTTGGTCTGCCTGAGAGGAACCAGGTCACCTGCACCCAAAACCACCCGCATTGCCGACCTGGACTTTGAGGCGACCACAAGCTCTGTTAGCTTAAGAATAATATGCTTAGTAAGGTTTGTAATACTAAATAAAGATGGTTGTCGGCCACAGTCAGTGGCGGGGTGGGGCCAATGAATTGCTTTGTGAAAGGATATGAGAGAATATACCGCTCACAACGCAACTCTAATAGATGGAGGCCTGTTTGTAGTAGTAGTAGTAGTAGTAGTAGTAGTAGTAGTAGTAGTAGTAGTAGTAGTAGTAGTAGTAGTAGTAGTAGTAGTAGTAGTATAGATTTAGTGCTAGGTAGTATTAGTGATATGGTTGGAAGCCACAGTCATTAGCGAACAGAGTTGGGGCTAATGACCTCCAAGCTATGAAGCCCTCCATGATTATGTGTCGGGAAAATAAACATGGGTGGAGGTATCTTTTATGTAATAGAATTTAAAAAAAGTAGTAGTAGTAGTAGTAGTAGTAGTAGTAGTAGTAGTAGTAGTAGCAGCAGTAGTAGTAACATTAGTAGTGATATTGGTAGTAATAATAAAGTTAGCAGTAGCAGCAGCAGCCGCAACTGAATCATCAGCGTCAGTAGTATTATCACAGCAGTAATATATGATGTAGTATATAAGATATTCAGTTAGTAATTATGGCTAAGATTATTAATTATATTATGCCATTTTGCAATTTTTAAATTATAAAACTGGTTTTGCTCTAATTTCATCATGACAACTATTATTATGACTAGATATGATTATTGTAGACTACCACGAGAATTCTATTTCTTTGAGCCACTTCGCAAATCTTTCTTGCCTTCCTTGTGCTGAGATGAAGAAGCAGGCGAGGAGGAAGGCGGGCGCGAGCCGCCAGACTGCTGAGAGGAGAGTGACGGACGGCGAGTGTTGTCCTTACCAGTCCATGCCCCTGCCGCCTCGACACGGACAACACCACGAGCAGCACCAATAGCGACCGTCAAGGGCCCCGACTCGCCCTGTGCACCACCCGATACGCTGCCACCCACAGCACCCGTTACCTGACGGCTGCCGTATTTGAATAAACCATATATTATTATTATTTTTTTATATTATTATTATTATTATTATTATTATTACACCAACATGTAAACCCCTTGACAACAGAAGCTGTAAATATCAGTATTTCATTATTATTATTATTACTATTATTGTTACTATTATTATCACTATTATTATTATCATTATTATTATTATTACTTTGCCCATGTAAAGTTTGTAAATTTTCAGCTCTAGGAATGCAATCCTTCCTCTCAATAAACCGTTTTATTATTATTATTATTATTATTATTATTATTATTATTATTATTATTATTATTACACACACAATAGACTTTTTTCTCTCATTTATTTCTTCCCTCAATTAGGATGTTTCTTCTGTTGTAGGCTACTCTCTCTCTCTCTCTCTCTCTCTCTCTCTCTCTCTCTCTCTCTCTCTCTCTCTCTCTCTCTCTCTCTCTCTCTCTCTCTCTCTCTCTCTCTCTCTCTCTCTCTCTCTCTCTCTCTCTCTCTCTCTCTCTTTATTTAAACATCAAGATACATATGACAAAAGGGGCGGGGTAACTGTCTCCATGATAAAGACGACCTCTGTCTTGAGGTCGCCTATCTTTAAACATCGTCACTAGTTGTGCTTGTGCTCAGGCGGATGTGACTAGGGCGGGTAAGTGCGACACCAGGCATGAGCCGCCACCTTCACCCGCTGGGTGTTCATTGCCCCAACGCCCACTTCACCCGTGAAGGCATTCCACAGGTAGGCCTTGGCACTCGTGAAGGCCCTCTGGCCCCTGGCTGTGCGGCTTCTCGGGATTTCAACGAGGAGGTCGTTAGCCACCGCCGCTCTCGTGGTGTGCTGGCCTCTCCTCCCAGGGACCCATAGTGCCGCCAGGTGAGGTGTATGTTGGACCTGGGCCTTGTGTAGGAATGTGATGGCACCGACCCTTCTCCGGTGCCCGAGGCTGTCGAGCATACAGCGGGTGGCGTCCTGCTGGTGATGTAGCTGCTGTCGATGTTGCCGCTGCCACCACTGGTGTCCATGTGGTCGCTGCTGCTGAAGGCTGCTGGCATCGCGGTTGAGTCGCTCTGCCCTCCTCTGCACTCTGTCCACCAGCGAGAGGTGACATGGGGCACTACTCATCCAGGAGAGAGGGGAGAATTCCATGCGGACCTCACCTGGGCTTTGTACAGCCTCAGGAGGCCGTCTGCGTCGAGCAGGTGCCGCACGCGACGCAAGAGTGTCACCCTCAGGGAGGCTCTGCGCGCCACACACTCCAGGTGGCGGTCGAAACAGAGTCTGGAGTCGACCTCCACCTCTAAGATGTTGATGGAGTCCTTGATGACCAGGGTGTCGTCCCCAAACCTCAGCCGTCCCTGCAGGAGTCTGGCGTCCTCCCCCGAACGTGATATGACCCTGGCCAAGGTCTTCTTGGCAGCAAACCTGACTTGCCAACGTCGTCCCCAGGCCATGATGTCACCAAGATGACGGTTGGTGGCTTCGATCACGTCCGCTGTTTCCTCCCTGGTGTAGCTGTGGGACAGGGTGCAGTCGTTGGCGTAGGCTGAGGCCACTGGTAGGCCACGGAGCAGCTCGTCGAAGTATGCGTTCCAAAGAATCGGGCCCAATACTGATCCTTGTGGAACGCTGGCAGTGATTGGGTAACTGCCTGACGTGCACCCGTTCACCACTACCCTCAGACTCCGGCCGTGCAGGTAGCTCGAAAACAGCTGCAGCAGTTGTCCTGTGATGCCGAGCTGTTCGAGCTTGGCCAGGAGGCCCCTGTGCCACACACAGTCGAATGCCCCAGCAATATCTAGGGCAACAACAAGTGAGGGGCGACCAGAGTCCAGGGCGTCATGCCAAGACTTGCTGAGGAGGAGGAGGAGGTCTGATGCCGAGCGACCTATCCTGAACCCGTGCTGAAGAGGAGACAATAGATGGTTCTCCTCCAGGTGGCGCGTCAGTTGCTCAGCAATAATCCGCTCCAGGATCTTGCTAACAACCGACAGGAGCGAGATTGGGTGGTAGTAGGTTGGTTCTGTCTTGTCCTTTTTCTTGAAAACCGGTGTGACACGAGTCTCTTTCCACAGGGTCGGCCAGGCCCCTGCTCTTAGGCACTGTCTGAAGATACGTGTGAGGGGGTGCGACAGCTCCCCTGCACAGTGCTTCAGCAGGAAAGGGCTGATGTCATCCGGGCCCGGGGCTTTCCTGGTGTTGGTGTCTCGGAGGTGCTTGGCCACTGTGCCCTCCGTGATCTCCAGGTTTTCCAGGACAAAGTTACCCAGACGGGGGAGGAGGGGGAGCTGCCTGTCTGGCTCCTCGACAGTCATCTTGCTGCTGAAATGGGTTGCCAGAAGGTCAGCTTTATCCTGGTTCGTTACTGCCAGGCCCCCTGCAGGCGTCTTGAGAGGCGGGATCCTGTCCTGCGTGACGGTGCCTTGCCTCTCCTTCACCAAGGACCACCACTGCTTGGGGTAAACTTGGTTGGACGCCAGCTTCCTCCTGAGGCTGTTTTCCCACCTTTTCCTGGCCCACGCTGCTGTCCTTGTCATGGCCTTGTATGCAGCGCGGTGCAGAGCCTTGTTGCACTGGGAGAGACGGCGCTTGTATTGCCTCCCGGCGCTGTACTTATCCTCTGCAGCCAGTCGGCACCTATAGCCGAACCACGGGTGGTCGCGTGGGTCGGTTTTATATGCCCTGTGAGGGACATGCTGCCTCTGGGCTTGGAGGAGAGTGGCAGAGAAGGCTGACACATTGTGGTCAATGTCACCACTGAGTGTGGCGTCCCAGTCAGGGTCAGCTAGTGGCCACTTCATTGCTTGCCAGTCTGCCCGCTGCCACAGCCAGATGACACGTTGCCTTGCTTCCTCAAGCGAGGGGTTGAGGCCGAGTTCAGTCAGTACCGCATTATGGTCGGAGCTGCCGCTTCTCTCCAGAGGGCGGCAGTGCACTGAGTCCCCGGGCAAGTCGGTCAAGACAGGGTTCAACGAGCCCCCACGCACGTGAGTGGGAAAGGTGACGTGGTTGGTGGCCCGTTGGTGAGCCCGTGGACCACTTTCAGCTCAGTGAAGGCCCTGCTCACCATATGCTGGTTCATGTCACCCACGATAGCTGTGCTCTGGCAGTCGTAGGTGGCCAGGATGGTGTCCAGCTGGTCGGTGAGGGGGTCGCTGCCTTGCCACTGAGGGCGATACAGGGCGAGGAGAAGTACGGCGCTCATATCTGCGAGGAGGAGGCGGAAGAACATGCATCACACCAGTTCCGGCGCACACAGCAGTGAGTGAAGACCTCTCTCTCCTCACTGCTCCCCCTGACTTGCCCCTGCAGACGGCCCGGTCGAGCGGTCCGCTCCCGCCTCTGCCATGGCGGCAACAAGGAAGCGGCCCACGGAGTCCGCTCCTGACGACGGGGACGGTTGGACCCGCATGCAGAGCAAGCGGGCCCGAAGGAGGACGCGGCACGAAGACGGCGGGGAGGACCGATCAAGCGGACCCCTGCCAGAGTGGAGGCTGGTGTCTTCGGACTTCAGCACCCACTACCAGGCCATTCGGTGGATGGAGGACGAGCGGAAGCTGCGTCTCCGGGTAACGGTCTCCCGCGCGGGGGACTTCCTCATCCGTGCGTGGGACTGGGACCACGCCACCACCCTTGACGAGATTACTGCTGGACGGACCCGCGGCATCACCCTGGAGAAGAAGGAGACGGCGGTGAAGGGCGTCCTACTTGGATACCCTACCCACCTCCCACTGGACCCGGTGTTGGCTCACCCCTGCGTTGCAGCTGCAGAGAGGTGTCACTACAACGCCGGCCACGGACGACGCCTGCCCACCCGGAGCGTGCAGCTGACGCTGCGGGGACGTGTCCCCGCCTCGCTGGACCTCGGATGCTGGGGGCGTTTTACCTGCCGCCGCTACGTGCCGGAGGCTGTGTTACAGTTTTCCTCGGAGGCGACGTTTCTCAAGAGAGAACATGTTAAGGGTGGAAAGCCTTTCTTCGTAAGATTTGCTGCGCAAAGAAGGGATCATTTTTGTTGCCCGACGCTGAACACCTAATTAAGCAATGTCCTTTGCATAGTGGGAAGACCAAAACTGTACCGCATATTCCAAGTGGGGTCTGACTAAACTACTGTATAGTGGAAGTATTACATCTTTATTCTTGAATAAAAATTTTCTTTTAATGAAGCCCAACGTTCTGTTCGCATTATTTGCTGCAACGATGCATTGCTGTGAGAATTTGAGGTTTGACGCGATTTTGACCCCCAAGTCCTTGACGCATTGAACGCTTTTGAGTTTAACGCAGCGCATTTCGTAATCGAACTTCTTATTCCTTGTTCCAACTTGAAGGACCTGGCACTTGTCTATGTTAAAGGGCATCTCCCATCTATCAGACCAAGCTGAAATTTTGCGCAAATCCTCTTGGAGGCTTTGCCTGTCTTCGTCAGTGTGAACCTGTAGCAGTCACTGCTGAGAGCCGTGTGCTCTCCTCCCCGGTGACTAAGAAAATGGAGTGCGGCAGCACAAACTATGTATTTTGTTATCGTCGTCTCGTGTCTTGTCTGTCGTCGCTCTGTCTCTCTCGTATTGCGTCTTCAATGTTTAACTTTTCTTGTATTCGTTTTTCTTTGACTGTCCGTCCATGTCCTCTCGTTGTCCACTTTTACACATTGTTCCACACACACCAACACCAAATGTTAACCTACACAAACAACATTCACACAAACGCATACACAAACAAACACCTATTCTATGTGCTGTGCTTGTCCTAATGATCTGAGTGATGTTTGCTCGACAGACCGACTTGGTCGGCTAGATTTCGATCGCCGATAGAGTCGGTCTGTCGGCTCCCTGCTACGGGCCGCCTTTGGCAAAGGCCCGTGCTCCCTCGTGCAAGAGGGAGCAATATTCTCCCCCCCCCCCCCCCCAATAAAGTAACCCTGGCGGATATGACTTTCTCTATCCGTGAACCGATTAGCACTTAGAACACTCGCTACCACCAACAATTGGTGACTCCTGCAGTGTTGCTATGGTTCAAGGTGGCTTATAACCGGTGCCGTACCAAGGGCACTCTCTCCCAGAGGGTGGACCTGAGTCAGAAGCATCTGATTCATTCGTCCTACCCTCTCCTGGGGCAATAAATCTCACCTCCGCTCGGGGTTCGTGGGATTGAGCCTCGGGTCGGGAGAAGCATTACGCCGTGGGCGTAGTTGCCACCTTCAGGGTTCTCCCCGGCCCTCCCCCTGGCACCCTCTGTGCCCTCCTCCAGACGCCTTCTGCGTCTCCTCCAGGCACCCTCTGTGCCCTCCTCCAGACGCCTTTTGCGTCTCCTCCAGGCACCCTCTGTGCGCCTCCTCCAGGCACCCTCTGTGCGCCTCCTCCAGGCACCCTCTGTGCGCCTCCTCCAGGCACCCTCTGTACGCCTCCTCCAGGCACCATCAGCGCCTCCTCCATGCATCATTAGTGCCCCCTCTCCAGGCATCTTTTGTGCCCCATGGTGCTCCTCCCGGCGCTCACCCACCCACCCCCACCCCTCCTCCTTCCTGCCTTCCTGCTGGTACGGCGACTGAGACACGCACACCGTGTGACACACTACACAGACTCAGTGAACACTCAAACACAGTGCGACACATTACTGAGATACACAGTGCCACACACTCAGTGTACACGCCACACATGGACTCAGTGTACACGCCATACAGACTCAGTGTATACGCCACCACACACCACACAAACTCAGAGAGACACGCAAACACAGTGTGACACCCCACTGGGATTACTAGCTGCCCCCTGGATTAACCACCGCCTCCTGGATCTACCACCGCCCTCTTGGATTATTCTACACAAATGGATCTTTGTGTACAGTGCAGTGTGTCCAGCAACAGTTCAGTGCAGCACGTCCCCAGCATCAGTTAGTGTCACAGTGTTACCTACTAAGCGTACAGTGTTGTGCTACAGTGCCTTTTTGAACACTGGTTCACTCCCCGAGCCACAGAGGCCCCTGGCACGTGCCAGCGCCTATAGTACACGCAGTTCGTTCTACTCTCACGGACTGCCGCGGCTCCTGGCACATGCTAGCGCCCCTCACTAATCAACCGGCTGTGGCCCCCGGCACGCTGGCATCTAGCGCCTTACCACGCAGTCGTTCGACGCCCTTACGGACTGCCGAGGCCCCTGACACGCTGGCAGCTGGCACCTTTAACACACGCAGTCGTTCTACTCTCACCGACTGCCGAGCCCCCTGACACGCTTGCAGCCAGCGCCTTCACACACAGCTCCCTCGACGCACTCTCTGACTGCCGTGGCCCCCGGCGCGTTTACGCCAGTGCCTTTCGCCCATCTCCACGCCGCTCGACTGCATCGACCTCACTCCTCCTCCTCCTCCTCCTCCTCCTCCTCCTCCTCCTCCTCCTCCTCCTCCTCCTCCTCCTCCTCCTTCTCCTCCCTAGCTTGCAGGCGTAGACGGAAGACCATCCTCCCAGCCGTCTCCTGTGAAGACGGATTACACTTCTCCGAATCAAGGGCCAACACCAAGGTTAACATAAAACTAGTGGGTGACAGTATTGTTAGAGAACAATTGACTGAGTTCTGTGGACGAAGTATCAAGAACAGGAGACGCTACTGTATTCCTGGTGCAAAACTACAAGATATAGAAGAAGCGGCAGACTTCGTCTCAGACCGCACGGAACAGGACACACTCTTTGTTTTGCACGCTGGGACGAACAACGTTCAAACAATGCGCACGGAGGAAATTTTAGCTGACTACCGACGAGTAATCCGCTGCTACAAGGAAAAGTTAAGCCACATCATAGTCTCCAGGATTCTTCCGAGAATCAACGCCTTCACAGGCTTCCACAGAAAGGCGTCAAACATCAACAACAGATTGAAGCACCTCTGTCAGGACGAGGAAGTTTCGTTCGCAAATGTGTGGGATCATTTCTTTGATAACCCCGACCTTTTCCGTCCTGACGGTCTTCACCTCAATGCGATAGGCTCAGCACGGCTTGGTAGGCTGCTGAACGAGGAGGTACTTTTGTACTCAAAAAAACCCGAGCGCGGGAGGGGCACCAAAGTATCGTAAACAACCAACCAATAGAGACCGCACATCATACACCAAGGCCCCCAACAGAAAACACACGAAGACACCAGACTACTGTGCCTCGAAGCGTTGAAGTCAAGAAGGACATTTCTGTCCTATACACCAACGCGCGGAGCTTAATACCCAAACGGGATGAGTTACTTGCCTACGTTGACGTAGAAAGTCCGGACGTGATTGCCATCACCGAAACGTGGGCCACCTCTGACCACCTAATGACCGAATTCTCAATTCCGGGATACGAGAGCTTCTACAGAAACAGACTTCACAAGAAAGGAGGAGGTGTTATCTGTTACGTCAAGAACAAATACCCTGCCGTGGAAATAACCAAAGAAGACTCAGAGAAATATGACACTGTATATGTTGAACTGGAGACTAGCAAGTGCAACAAAATAACGATTGGAACCGTTTACAGAACTCCAAAGCAACAAGCAGCGGACGACGAAGCGCTATACAAGGAAATTCACACCATAACACAAAACAAACAGTCAGTCATTATCGGGGACTTTAACTGTGCCAACATTGACTGGACCACGATGATTGGAGATCGGGAGGGTAACAGATTGCTCGAAATGTTAGAGGACACTTTTCTTACTCAGATTGTTACCCAACCGACAAGGGAAAATAACTTATTAGACCTAGTACTCGTGAGTGATTCAGATCTCACACGTGAATGTCAAGTCGGCGAAAAACTGGATGGTTACGACCATCACCTAATTCGCCTAAAGATCAGAACAGACCATGAACTCACCGAAAACACGTCCAAGATTCCAGACTACAAAAGAGCCAATTTTAATTTCGCTCGTGAGCTGCTAACCCAGACGACTTGGGAACCCATGAACTACACTCCTGTGGACGGCGCGTGGAATGGCTTCAAGAACAAACTCCTGGAGGTAGAGAGAACAACTGTCCCCATGAAGACAAGGAGACCAAATAATGCCACAAGCCCACCATGGATGACTACCCAGGCGATTAACTTAATTAAAGAAGAGAAAATACAACTTGCTAAAGGAAAACAGCACTGACGAGGCACGCGAACAGTACCATCAAAGCCTCAGAGCTTGCAGAACACTCATTCGCCAGCGTAAACGCGACTATGAAAAGCAAATTGCACGCGAAGCCAAGTCCAACCCGAAAAAGTTCTTCACGTATATAAGAACCAAAAAGAAGACAAAAAGCAATATCGGTCCTGTAAAAGATGGAAGTGACGTACTAACACAGGACATTAGACAAATGGTCGAAATCCTAAACAGAAACTTCGCGTCTGTGTTCACGGTCGAGAATACCCAGTCCGTACCTGAGAGCCCTACCCCACCGATGGGAATCACTCCCCTAGAAATTGGCACAATCGACGAACGGGATGTGAAAAAGTACCTAGACAAACTCGAGACAAACAAGTCCACCGGATCCGACGACTTGTCACCTAGGCTGCTCAATGAACTCAAGCAGCAAATCCTCAAGCCACTCACCACCATCTACAATCTGTCACTACAACAAAACAAAGTCCCAAAAGACTGGAAACAAGCGAATGTAACACCGATCTACAAAAAGGGAGACAAAAGTGTGGCCCTAAACTACAGACCAATCAGCCTGACCTCAATGGCGGGAAAAATCCTCGAGAAGATCATCAGAGACAAACTCGTTAGTTTCCTTGAAGATAACAACATCATTTCCGATGCTCAGCACGGTTTCAGGAACAAGCGCTCATGCTTAACCAATTTACTGGACCTCTTCCAAGGTATCTATGAAAACTGGGATAATCATATCCCCAGTGATGTTATATATCTAGACTTTCAGAAAGCCTTTGACAAAGTGCCACACGAAAGACTCCTCAAGAAACTTAAGTCGGCGGGATTAGGCGACAATCTGACAGCGTGGATCAAAGACTGGCTCACTGGAAGAAAACAACGAGTTGTACTCAACGGACAGGCCTCCGAGTGGTTCCCGGTATCAAGTGGAGTGCCACAGGGGTGAGTGCTGGGACCCATACTTTTTATCATATATATCAACGACCCAAAACTAGGATTAAAATCCAATCATTCAAAATTTGCCGATGACACAACGGTGGGTGGGAGGGCCCTCACAACGACAGACTGCGAAATTATCCAGAGAGACCTGGACCAGATCACTCGGTGGTCAGAAAAATGGCAGATGTCCTTCAACACTACCAAATGTAAAGTAATGCATATCGGATCCAGAAACAGCAACCACACATACCACATGGGTGGCGAACCACTACATGTTGTGCAAGAGGAAAGAGACCTCGGGGTCACCATCAGCAGTTACTTGAAACAATCAAAACACTGCAAGTCCACCTGTAAGAAAGCCAATACAATGCTTGGGTTCATAGCGAGGAACTTCGAATACAAGACGCCGGGAGTTATGTTATCCTTGTATAATTCGCTGGTAAGGCCCCACCTGGAATACGCCGTGCAATTCTGGTCTCCTAATTACAGGAAAGACATTGAATTACTTGAGAGAGTACAGCGCCGCGCCACGAAGATGATACCATTACTGAGGACGAAGCCCTATGAAGAGCGACTCGAGCGACTCTTCACGTTGGAAAAGAGACGACTGCGGGGAGACATGATACAAGTCTTTAAGTACCTGAACAAGCTCAGCAACGTTGATCACTCCAAACTCTTCACGCTACAAACTAACCTGAGAACAAGAAACAGCTGAAAATTAATTCAAGCAAAGCGATGCAATACCGACATCGGCAGGAGTTATTTCTCGAATAGAGTTGTTCGCCACTGGAACAGCCTTCCTGCAGAAGTGGTTAGCGCAGAGACCATCAACTTCTTCAAGAAACGCATTGATCGCCACTTTGCTCCATCGGGAGTGAACTGAACGTTCCCAAGAGTAGATACACAAGTGCTTTAATCCTTCCCTGCAAGCCACTCCTATGGTAAACGGATTGATTAAATCGCTGAACGCAGGCAGCCTAGTAATGACCCAACAGGCTTTCTGCTGCCTGCTAGTCCATGTTTCCATGTTTCTACAACAGCGGTGTCCTTCAGAGCACCACTCTTCTGCTCAGGACCCGTCTACGTGGTTCGCGATTTTGGAGTGCGGATTCAAGCCTTCCAGGATCTATTAAACAGCCAACCACTCAACTCACTTCAGCTCGACTTACCGTAGCTGTCCTTACTGCGCTACTCATCTCAGCTCGGCTCACCGTAGCTGTCCCCTATGCGCTACTCACTTCAGCTCGACTTACCGTAACTGTTGTCACTGCACTACTCACCCCAGCTCGACTTACCGTAGCTGTTGTCACTGCACTACTCACCCCAGCTCGACTTACCGTAGCTGTTGTCACTGCACTACTCACCCCAGATCGACTTACCGTAGCTGTTGTCACTGCACTACTCACCCCAGCTCGACTTACCGTAGCTGTTGTCACTGCACTACTCACCCCAGCTCGACTTACCGTAGCTGTTGTCACTGCACTACTCACCCCAGCTCGACTTACCGTAGCTGTTGTCACTGCACTACTCACCCCAGCTCGACTTACCGTAGCTGTCCTTACTGCGCTACTCATCTCAGCTCGACTCACCGTAGCTGTCCCCTATGCGCTACTCACTTCAGCTCGACTTACCGTAACTGTTGTCACTGCACTACTCACCCCAGCTCGACTTACCGTAGCTGTCCTCTACGCGCTGCTCACTCCAGCTCGACTTACCGTAACTGTTGTCACTGCACTACTCACCCCAGCTCGACTTACCGTAGCTGTCCTCTACGCGCTGCTCACTCCAGCTCGACTTACCGTAACTGTTGTCACTGCACTACTCACCCCAGCTCGACTTACCGTAGCTGTTGTCACTGCACTACTCTACTCAGCGCAACTTACCGCGCACCTCAACGCAACTCTACTCAGCGCAACTTACCGAGCACCTCAACGCAACTCTACTCAGCGCAACTTACCGCGCACCTCAACGCAACTCTACTCAGCGCAACTCATCGCACAACGCTACTCACCGCAACGCAACACCGTCTGCCACAGCGCCCCCGCACCAGGGAAGATTTCGTTCCTCCTTCCTCGTCACTGGGGGGGGGGTAGTAATCTGTAGCAGTCACCTCTGAGAGCTGTGTGCTCTCCCCCCCGGTGACTAAGAAAATGGAGTGCGGCAGAACAAACTATGTATTTTGTTAACGTCGTCGTGTCTTGTCTGTCGTCGCTCTGTCTCTCTCGTATTGCGTCTTCAATGTTTAACTTTTCTTGTATTCGTTTTTCTTTGACTGTCCGTCCATGTCCTCTTGTTGTCCACACATACACCAACACTTAAATGTTAACCTACACAAACAACATTCACACAAACGCATACACAAACAAACAAACACCTATTCTATGTGCTGTGTTTGTCCTAATGACCTGTGTGATGTTTGCCCAATAAAATAACCCTGGCGGATATGACTTTCTCTATCCGTGAACCGATCAGCACTTAGAACACTCGCTACCACCAACAAACCGAGTTACCGATCTTTGTGTCGTCTGCAATTTTACTAATGCAATTATTGAGTCCAACATCCACATCGTTGATGTAAATAATGAAGAGCACTGGGCCAAGAACCGAGCCCTGAGGGACACCACTAGTGACCGGCGCCCACTCTGAGTTAAATCCGTCAATCACCACTCTTTGTTGTCTGTTGCTCAACCAATTCGCGATCCCTTTGTGTACTTGACCGTCAATACCTATTTGCTTTAATTTGTTAGGTAATTTATGATGTGGGACTTTATCAAACGCTTTCTGGAAATCAAGATAGACTACGTCCAGTGATTTGGTTACGTCATAAACCGTGAAGAGGTCGTTATAAAAGGTTAATAGGTTTGATGGGCAGGATCTTTTGCTACGGAAGCCATGTTGTGAGTCCCCAATTAATGAGTGGCTTACAAGGTAACTCACAATTTTGTCTCTAATTATGCTCTCAAGTAGCTTACCTACAACCGAAGTTAGACTAATGGGCCTGTAATTACCTGGTACTTTTTTGCCTCCTTTCTTAAAAATCGGTGTCATGTTTGCCTTTTTCCAATCCGAAGGGACGATGCCTTGTCGCAAGAATATATTGAATACGGTTGTGAGGGAGGAGAGTATTTCGTTCTTTGTTTCTTTGAGCAGAGTAGGATATACTTTGTCAGAGAGAGAGAGAGAGAGAGAGAGAGAGAGAGAGAGAGAGAGAGAGAGAGAGAGAGAGTTTTCTTTACAGAAAATTTATTTAGGAATTTCATCAGACGTCATTACGATAAAAAAAACTCCTTTGAGTACCGGTCCGGTACCGGTACTAACGGTACCTGAGTTTTCGGTACCTGTACTACCGGTACTCAAATTAACGGTACCTGCCCATCCCTAGTGTGTAAGTAAGTAAGTAAGTAAGTAATGTTTATTGCCATAATATACACACATTGATATATACATATAAATATAATTATAATTCTGGCAACGAATCTAGCCTGTCAAGCCGAAGCTTCCCGACAGACTGTATATTTATTTCATTGCACTATTAATAATATTTCTAAAGGTTGCAGATAGCTCCCAACCATAAAGCTAAATACAAATATACAATAAATAACAACATTAACTATAATACCAGATGAAGTTATAATAGTTATGTCTAAAATGTTAACTATAATAACAACTACAACAGCATCAACAATAATAATAATAATAACAATAATAATAATAATAATAATAATAATAATAATAATAATAATAATAATAATAATAATAATAATAACAATAATAAAAATAATATGGACAATAGTACTATGCAATTCACTGATTAGATTTAATAATGTAAATTTGTGTTCATGTTTCAGGAATAAATTATAATTTTAACCGTGATTGTTTTGGATTGCAAATAAGTGTGTTTTTACTGACTTTTTAAATAGAGAGAAATTATTACTATTAAGGAGATTTTTATTTCTACTGGCAAAGAATTCCAAACTTGAGGTCCTGAGCATAAAATACTATTTCTGAAAAGAACTGTCCTGAACTGTGGAGAGATAAGGTTTATATTGTTCCTGCGCGTATTATGCAATGTATTAATAACTTGAAAAGGATGAGTTCCATGCATCAGTGCGAGGTTTTTATAAATAAATAATAGTAGAAAATAACAATGAATGTTTTTAAAATTAAGAAATCTATGTGTGGAAAATACGTTATGTGTGGAATCAAACTTGTTCATATAAAACATACACCTAAATATCTTATTTTGAGAAACCTGAAGATTTTTAAGAAAGGAAGGCCACGTACACGCCCACACAGATACACAATAAATGAGATGCGGGTAACAAAGTGTACAATAAATACTGATAAGTGCTTCTTGTGTAAGGCTATTTCTTATTCGATACAGTAACTATGCCACATATCCTAGATAGTTTATTTGCAACAGAATTAATTTGGTATTTCCAATTGATATTTTGATCTATGAAAACGCCCAAAAACTTAGTATAAGAAACTCGCTCAAGTACTTTTCCTTCAAGTGTTATAGGTGGCATGTTAGTAGTGACTGATCGGTTTTGAAAGATAATGTATTTTGTTTTAGTGATATTTAACCTTAACTTATTATGTTTAAGCCACATATTAATTGAATTGAGCTCATTATTAATGTTTATATGCAAACTATTTATATTTTTATCATCTAATAGTAAATTAGTGTCGTCAGCATAAATGGTATACTTAAATTTATTACTAACATTGACAATATCATTAATATAGATGAGAAAAAGTATAGGTCCTAGGATAGATCCTTGCGGTACACCCTTGTTGATAGGCTTGAAAGAAGAATATTTAGAATTACAGTAAACAGCTTGAAATCGATTTGTTAAATAATTTTGAATAATTCTAAAGGAACTCCCGAATTCCAAAATTACTAAGTTTACTTAAAAGAATTTTATGACATAGCGAATCAAAAGCCTTAGAAAGATCTAAAAAAATTCCAACTAAATAATGTTTCTTTTCCAGATATTTATACACATTATTGGTAAACTGAAATATGGCCGACTCAATAGAGCGCCCTGGTCTAAATCCATGCTGACAATTCGAAAATAAATTATTTTTCTCAATGAAATTTACAAGACGAGTGCATATCACTTTTTCAAAGACTTTACTGAACACAGGAAGAACTGATATAGGTCTGTAGTTATTGACATCATCTCTATTATCTGACTTAAATAATGGAATAATTTTAGCTTTCTTAAGTTCGTCCGGAAAAATTCCTTTCTTTAATGTGAGGTTAACTATGTGTGTTAATGGCAAGGAAATTATGCTGGCAGTTTGTCTTACGACCAAGGGAGAAATTTCATCAAAACCAGATGATGTACCTTTTAATGTCTTAAGAAAGTTTTCAATTTCTATCTGTGTAGCTGGTGATAAGTATACCGAGTAATTAGGTGAGTTGTGTAAATATGTCATATATTCATCCCCTACTATATCATGATCTAGCCCCCCAGCCTTCAAAAAATGGTCATTAAATGTTTCAGAAATGTCAGTACAATGTGGCTTTAATTCAATAACTGTATGTTTAGCACCTGTGCATCTACCAAGAATAGTATTAATGGATCTCCAGTGTTGTTTTGGATTACCTTGGCTATTAAGTAACTGCTCTTAGTTATACTTCTTCTTGGCTAATTTTAAAAGTGACGTTAATTTATTTCTATATATTCTATAAGACTCCTTAAACGTTAAAGGCCATTTATGAGCTAGTTTTTCAAGTCGATGTTTTTCTCTAATACTATTCTTAAGAGCTAGAGTAATGTGGACTACGTTCCTTTTAAAACTAAATTTAATTTTTCTTTCCGGAAAACACTTATCAAAACATGTTTTAAATTTACTGTAAAATAAGTTGTAGGCCTCATTAGCACATATACAATTTAATGTGTCACTCCAATTAGTTTGTGAGAGACTATTACTAAATTTTTCAAGGGAATCCTGATTAAATATTCTTTTAGTTACGTAAGTGGGAGAAGGATGACGATATTTATCACATTTAAATACAGAGATTACTGGGTAGTGGTCACTGATATCTGTCTTTTATATATAATTGGCAGTATTACTTTCAATCTGAGATGACCAAACATGATCAATTAACGTGGATGAAGTTGAAGTTACTCGAGTAGGCAAGGTAGTTAGAGGAAATAAAGAATAGCTGTACATTATATTAATTAAATCCTGCACATTGTCATTATTACATTGTAACAAATCTATGTTTAAGTCTCCAAACACAAAAACCTCCTTGTAATTTTATCTTTAATTAGGGATAAGATTTCATTAAGTGAATTGTGAAAATTATTTATACTGCTTTGAGGTGGTCTGTAAATACAAAGAAATAAATAGGTATTAGCATTACATATTGCTTCGATTCCCAAACATTCCATAAAAGGTTCCAATTTAGAAAATTCATTGATCACAGAAGATTTGTACTTACTA
This sequence comes from Eriocheir sinensis, assembly GCF_024679095.1. NCBI lineage: Eukaryota > Metazoa > Arthropoda > Malacostraca > Decapoda > Varunidae > Eriocheir > Eriocheir sinensis. The sequence goes on from NC_066537.1 coordinate 2,202,064, forward strand.
GAGATATAAATGGCCACTCCCCCACCAAACCTGTTTCTGTTATTAGTGAACATTTCATATTCCGGTAGTCTGTACAGTGGAGAAATATCTACATCTAAGCGGGTTTCTGTTAATCCTATGACATCAAATTTAGTTTGGCACGAAAGGACAGTGTCTACAAAGTATTGGAAATTCGATGAGATGGATCTAATATTCAGTGTTAATAAATATAATTCACTATTATTAGTAGAAATAGGAAATCTAACCAGATAAAAAAATTCAGATTTAGAAAAATTTAAATTTCTTGCTCTTAAATAAAACTGAGTTACATCAAGATCGTTATTATAATTTCTATCTTCTACACTAAGTGGATGGAAAGCATGTAGGTCTTGATTTTGTGTATTATTGACATTAAAACAATGCAACAAATCTTCATTGTTAATAGAGGCAAAAGGGAAAATATAATCTATTGGTGGAGGCATATTATCGTTAGTAGTAGTAGTGGAAGTAGTAGTAGTAGTGGAAGTAGTAGTAGTAGTAGTAGTAGTAGTAGTAGTAGTAGTAGTAGTAGTAGTAGTAGCAATAGTAGTAGTAGTAGTAGTAGTAGTAGTAGTGGTGGTGGTATATTGAAGCGGTTATAGTGATAGTAGTAGTAGTAGTAGTAGTAGTAGTAGAAATAGTAGTAGTAGTAGTAATAGTGGTAATAGTTGTAGTTGCTGTAGTAGTAGCAGGAGAAGAGGTATAGAAGTAGTAGTAGTAGTAGTAGTAGTAGTAGTAGTAGAAGTAGTAGTAGTAGTAGTAGTAGTATTTGTTGTTGTTGTAACCATAAAAATAGTAGTAGTAGTAGTAGTAGTAGTAGTAGTAGTAGTAGTAGTAGTGGTGGTGGTGGTTGTAGTAGTAGTAGTAGTAGTAGTAGTAGTAGTAGTAGTAGTAGTAGTAGATAGTAGTAGTAATAGTAGTTAGTAGTAGTAGTAGTAGTAGTAGTAGTAGTAGTAGTAGTAGTAGATGTAGTAGTAGTAGTAGTAGAATCATTGTTAGTTGTTGTAGTGGAATTGTGAGTTATTAATTATGTACTAAATTACTTAACGTTGTGAATCTATTTCTTGGTGCCGCTTCGCAGGATTTTCTTGATTTCCTTGCGTTGGGGGGACGAAGCAGCAGGTGGGGCCGAGGACAGCCGCGAGCCACCAGGTCGGTGCGCGGGGAGGGGAGAGCGAGTGTTGTCCACACCACCCCACGCCCCAGCCGCCTCGACACGGACGACACCACCATCACCATCAGCATCACCAGCACCATCAGGAGCGCCAGCAGCACCAACAGCACCAGCAGCAGCGTCAGCACCATCAGCAGCATCACCAGCACCAGCAACGGCAGTCACTGGCACCTGGCCGCCACGCAAGCCCCAGCCTCCAGCTTCAGCCGCGCGCCCGGCCCGCACGTCCAGTCCAGTAGCACTTCCAAACGTCTTGTCCCGAATGATCAGTTTGGTGTGTCGGAAGAAAGCTACTTTTCCTTCAGCCCTTGCCTGCTTGAGCAAGGGCATCTGAGCATTCTTGATTGCTAGAGAAGCTGCAGACAAATCTTCATTCAGGTATATGTTAGTACCCTTCAGGTGTCTTCCTCGTCTGATTGCTGCGTCTCGATCCCCATAACGAGCGAAGCGCGCCACAACGGGGCGGGGCCTGGCATCTCGGCGTTGACCAACCCTGTGCGCGCGCTCCAATATAATTCCTGGTATCTGCAGTTTTGATTCCAGGAGAGATGTCACAGCCGCTGCAGTTTGCTCCCAGGTTTCATCTCCTCTCTCCTCCAGTCCACTAATTCTCAAGTTCTTCCTGCGGCTGTAGTCTTCTTGATAAGTGACTTTTTCTTCTAGTTCTTTAATTTTAAGATGAGATGATTGAAGTTGCTGGTTAAGTGTGTCTATTTTCCTTCTGTCTTCCTTTTTCTCCTTTTCGTGTTCTTTGGCATTAGATTTAAGGTCATCGACTTCCCTCTGAGTAAATTCCAGGCTAGTTGTTAGTTCTGCCACTTTCTTATCCAACTTGGTAACTTGGTCGTTTAGCTGCCTGACGACCACATCTAGTGCAGACTTGTACGCTCGCTCCTGGGCCTCCAACAGCAGCTTGAAGGTCGACGAGTCCATGTTTGAGCAAACTAGCCGCTGTGACGTTGTGCTGACGCTGGTAGTGACGTCACACTAGCTCCACTGCGCATGCGCAATGGCGGGAATCCCGGCCAGGACGGGGCCTTGGACTCAGTAGCTTGATTTTGCATAGCAAAAAACGACAGAGTCCAAAAGCACTGTGCTACCAAGTAGCCCTGGCTAGTAAACGGCAACCTTAGGCAACTTGCAGTGCTAGTCCTGGTGCGGTAGAAGCCCTGAGTCTCTGGAAGTCTTGCAAAATACGAGGAGCTCCAACTAAGTGCCTGTGTAAACAATGGCGCTGTCTGTGTGTGTGTGTGTGTGTGGCTGAACGGATAGCGAGACGGCCCCGCGTTCAGGAGGACGTGAGCTCGATCCCCGACCGGTGCCACCAAGCTGGGATTTTTCAGCCGCCTTGAGTGGCTTAAAACTACCCACATGCTGTCCAGAAGACCACCTATCAACCCGGACTCTAGATTATAGGATTAAAGATGAGCATGAGCATGAGCCAATGCAAGATGGCGCCACTATAAACACTCGCCTGCACCAGAACGGGCTGGGCCGACCATCAGGCCCCACCGGGAAAAAGCCTTGGGCCGACTATCAGGATCCACCGGGAAGAAGACGTAAAACACAAAAAAAACACCATTTATATTTTGCAATATGAAATGGATTCTTTATTTTGGTTATTTCTTCGTAGAACCACAGTAACTCTTACATGGACTACAGGTTAAGAAACTTTAATTTGTATTATTTTTTTTCAACTACTGCGTTTTATTTGATAAACGTAGCTTTTCAAGTTATGCTATGATGTTCCATCCACTTCTACAACTCAGCCATAGGACGAGTAATCAGCCTGGTGATTTTGGGAACTCACACACATTCTTTTAACGAGTGATCAGTTTTATGTCTTTGGGAACTTACAGACAGCCGTAGGACGAGTAATCAGGCTTGTGTTTTGGGGAACTCACATACATTCGTAGGATGAGTAATAAGTTTTGAGTCTTTCGGAACTTACACTCAGCCGTAGGACGAGTAATCAGCCTTGTGTCTTTGGGAACTTACACTCAGCAGTAGGGCCAGTGATCAGCCTTTGGTATTTGGGAACTGACACACATTCGTAGGATGAGTAATCAGCATTGTTTTTTGGGAAACTCACACACATTCGTAGGATGGGTAATCAGTTTTGTGTCTAAGCCGTAGGACAAGTAATCAGCCTATAGCGTCTTTGGGAACTTACAATCAGCCGTAGGACGAGTAATCAGCCTTTGGCATTAGTGAACTTATATTCAGCCGTAAAACTTGTACTCAACCTTGTATCTTTGGGAACTTACAGTCAGCTGTAGGACGAGTGTGTTTGGAAACTTACACAGTACTAATCAAGCTTTTTGCTTCAAGTAAAGTTACTAGCTCCAAAGAAGAGGATTGAGAAGCAGTGTTTCCCCATATATATATATATATATATATATATATATATATATATATATATATATATATATATATATATATATATATATATATATATATATATATATATATATATTAACTGCATGCCTCCCATCCTCCATCCCCCGATGCACGCGACTTTCTTAGTATACGCTCATCCTCATATACTGTCCAAACCCCTTCTGCAAGAGTAAACCAGCATCTTCACTCTTTTATCCCTCACGATGGTAAACTCTGGAACAATCTTCCTTCTTCTGTATTTCCTCCTGCCTACGACTTGAACTCTTACAAGAAAAGAGTATCTGGAAAAATCTCCTCCCGAAATTGACTTTTCTTTCGGCCACCTCTTTGTATTCTTTTGTGAGCAGCGAATAGCGGGCTTTTTTTTTTACTTTTTTTTATGCCCTTGAGCTGTCTCCTATGTTGTAAAAAAAAAATATATATATATATATATATATATATATATATATATATATATATATATATATATATATATATTTGGGGAGGCGGTGGCTGAATTGACAGAGTAACACCACCGCGTTCAGGAGGACGAGTTCAATCCCGACCGGTGCCACCAAGCTGGGATTTTCAGCCGCCGCCGAGTGGCTTAAAACTACCCACATGCTGTCGAAGACCACCTATCAACCCGGACTCTAGATTCTAGGATTAAAGATGAGCTCGGGAGAGCAGCATGAGCCAATGCAAGATGGCGCCACTATAAACACTCGCCTGCGCCAGAACGGGCTGGGCCGACCATCAGGACCCACCGGGAAGAAGCCTTGGGCCGACCATCAGGTCCCACCGGGAAAAAATGCCTACCGGCGCTATAGGCCACGACGTAAAAAAAAAAAAAAAAAAAAATATATATATATATATATATATATATATATATATATATATATATATATATATATATATATATATATATATATATATATATATATATATATATATATATATATATATATATATATATATATATATATATATATATATATATCCTAGAGACAGCTCAAGGGCGCAAAGAAAAAAAAAAAAAAAAAAACTCCTGCTCCAGACACACAGTTAAAAAGGAGTGTCCAAAATCAGAGGTCAATTTCGGAGAGGTGTCTGATACCCTCCTCTTGAAAGAGTTCAAGTCAAAGCAGGAGGAAATACAGATGAAGGAAGATTGTTCCAGAGTTTACCAGCGTGGGATGAAAGAGTGAAGATGCTGGTTACAGCATAAAATTTGAACAGTATAGGGATGAGCATGAGTAGAAAGTCGTGTGCAGCGGGGGCATGGAGGAAAACATACAGTCTGAAGTTCAGAAACAGTGAGCATGAAAATATCGATAGAAGATAGAAAGAGAGGCAACATGGCGGCGGAATTTGAGAGGTAGAAGACTATCAGTATGAGGAGGAGAGCTGATGAGACTAAGAGCCTTTGATTCCACTCTGTCAAGGAGAGCTGTGTGAGTGGACCCTCCCCACACATGAGATGCATACTCCATACGAGGGCGGACAAGGCCCCTGTAAATGGACAGCAACTGTGCGGGGGAGAAGAACTGGCGGAGACGGTACAGAACGCCCAGCCTCGAGGAAGCTGATTTAGTAAGAGATGAGATATAAAGTTTCCAGTTGAGATTTTGAGTTAAGGATAGACCGAGGATGTTTAGTGTTGAGGAAGGTGATAGCTGAGTGTTGTCAAAGAATAGGGCATAGACTTCACAATCTCTTGACGGGAAACGGGGCGCGGGGCCGATTCGCAGGGGGCCGATTTTCAAAAATTTAAAATTTAAATATTTTCAAAACCAAAGCAGCTAGCGACCTGAAACTAAAACAGGCACCTCCCTTAGGCATATATGAGTCTCCATGAGCAGCGGTATCAAAAAATTCAAAGTCGTTCCCTAATAAAATCCCGATTAATTGTTTTTTATATAAGTATAACAAAACTTAAAAAGGCTATAAAATCCTCAGATTTTACGCTAGATGCACAAACATCACCAAATGCAGAGATAATCACTTATATTTTCAGAATCAATAGCAATATTTAGCAGATCTTTGAAGGTGTTGCCCGAAATAGCTACTTATTTTTTTTTATTTAGTGCAATTTTTTACGTAAGTTTTTAACATCTAATAAATCACTTAATTTTCACATTAGAAACTTAATACTTGAGGAAAGCATGCAGAAACATCTTAATTTTACTCAACAAAAGCAAAATATTCATTTTTCTATATACAATCACAACTTATTTTGGTTTAATTCCGATGTCACTATTGCCGCAGCACGTCTTGCCGGCTATCTGGCCCTCGTCCCTGAACAATCACTTTAGCCTTTTGGCCTATGACTTGTGGGCCCCGGTCAGTTTCCTGGACTTGTACACGTCCCTGTTCCTCGCCGTCTCCTTCCTGCCCTCCTCGATACTGCTCCTCTTCCTGCCGGTCGGCTGCTTCAAGGCCTTGTTCTTCCTCGCTTCTGAGGTCACGTCCTTGGAGAAATTAGCACCGAAACAGTTGAAGAGGGACCTGCTGATGTGCGGCAAGATGGTGTTGGCCAGGTTGTGCCCCTCCTGGCACCTGTACCCCTGCAAGGTCAGGTCTGAGGCCGCCAGGAACTCCAGGAGGTGCCTGAACCCGTCCCTGTGGCGCATGGCAAGGGAGAGGAACCTCAACCTGCGCTCCTTCTTGTCCTCCCTGCACATCAGGGAGTCCCACAGCGACATCCCGAAGGACGCCATGTGGGCCATTGGGAGAGATGGCCGCTTCAGGACCGCCCGGCCCGTCTCCAGCTCTCCCCTGTCGACCAGCTCGACCAGGGCGTCGAACATCACAGAGGGCGGGTCGCCCCTCTCGAGCTCCACGGTAATCTTCATCTCCTCCTGCTGGGCAAGCTCCTGCTTGCAGCACTCGGCCACAGAGGAGTTGGCCTGGACCTTCCTGGCCAGGTAGCCGGCGTAGTTGCCGACCGCGGCGAGGAGCAACTCGTCCGTCGGCGGGTCCGGCTGGTCGTCGGCCAGCTCCCTGGCAAGCTGGGCCATGATCACCTCGTCGTCCTCCTTCTCCTCTGCCTTGGCCCGGTCCAGGTCGGCCTGCACGTCCCCGGGGAAGAACCCGAAGAGCTGAGTTGCCATGTAGGCACTAACTAAACGTACATTTCTTGTTTCCTAATACGTAAAACTGTGGACTTCACTATCCTACAGTTATCATTCATTTTACGTAAAGATTTCAACCTAAAGTTACGCAAATTTGCCATTTTTTACACAACGTTTTCAAAGTGCACGCATGGTGCTATTTTATATAAGTTACCTTGAATCCTCGACCAAATCACTCTAGAGACACTCCTGCCTGCTTGTATGCACTAAAACTTGAAGATTTCGTCCTGTTTCCACTTAAATTCGGAGTAAGAACGCAGAGTGTGTTTGAGTTGTCGCAGTGAAAGTCGCCATAACAATCGGCCCCTTACGCGAAGCCAGCGCGCCAAGACTGAAGAGATTTCCCGTCAACTAGTTGTGAAGTCTATGAATAGGGGATAGTTGTTTGGAAGATTGTGTCGAGTGGATAGGTGGAGGTGTTGAAGGACACCAAGTTCCTCTTGCCCTAATCGGAAATAATAGTAAGGTCTGCGGCTAAGCGTTCTGTTGCCTCCATCCTTGAATCGTGAAGTTCCTGTAGGGTGGGTCTTCTATTAAAAGAAGTTGAGTAATGCAGAGTGGAATCATCGGCGTACGAATGCATAGTACAGTACGTTTTGGAAAGAAGATCATCAATAAACAACAGAAAGAGAGTGGGAGATAGGACAGAACCCTGTGGGACACCACTGTTAATAGGTTTAGGGGAAGAACAGTGACCGTCTACCACGGCAGAAATAGAACGGTCAGAAAGGAAACTGGAGATAAAGGTACAGAGAGAAGGATAGAAACCGTAGGAGGGTAGTTTGGAAAGCAAAGATTTGTGTCAGACCCTATCAAAAGCTTTTGATATGTCCAGCGCAGTAGCAAAGGTTTCACCGAAACGGCTAAGAGAGGATGACCAAGAGTCAGTTAGGAAGGCAAGGAGATCACCAGTAGAACGCCCCTTGCGGAACCCGTACTGGCGATCAGATAGAAGGTCAGAAGTGGAAAGGTGCTTTTGAATCTTCCGGTTAAGGATTGATTCAATAGCTTTAGATAGACAAGAAAGTAAAACTATATATATATATATATATATATATATATATATATATATATATATATATATATATATATATATATATATATATATATATATATATATATATATATATATATATATATATATATATATATATTTTTACACGCACACATAGAAGCGATCTTAGAACTTTATCATTTCTACTTGATCAGCGTGTTTACTTATGTGTTCGTATCCTTTACGTGCGATATTCCATAGTATGCTTTTGAGGAAGGGCGATATGAGAAGAAAAAAAAAAAGTGATGTACCTGTAACGGTCCAAATGTGTATTCTTCTCATATCATCACCATCATCACCATTGTTTTCTTTTATCATCTTTATCACCATCATTTCCTCATATTGTAACGGTCCAAATGTGTAATGAGTAAGTGAGTATGGAATGCAAGTGAGTGAATGACTCTACATTACAACAAACGAGCAAGTGAGCGGATGTGTGGACGGGTGAACGAGTGTGTGTGATAAGTAGAGATTATTGGCGTGAATGAGGGTGTGAATGGATGAAAGACGTTTCTGAAATCCTCATCTCCAGTCTCGAACCCTAGAGTGATTAGTAGTTAGCTAGCGATAGATTATCTAGTTGTAATGCAGAGGTCAGGGAGTACAACGGGGAAGTGGAGAACCATATAAGGAAGTCACGTGAGGAAGGGGGAGGAGCTTAGCTGGGAGAAGACGAGACGGCAAGGCAGGGCGAAGCGAGCAGGCCAGGGAGTGAGCCGAAGAGCTGTGAACAGGACACACGTTTTGCTGAGGGGTTGGCGTGACCGTCCATCACATCCCTGTGAACACCACCAACCACCACAAGCACGGCAAAGGCGAGGCAAGGCACAGCAGAGCACGGCAAAGGCGAGGCAAGGCACAGCAGAGCACGGCAAAGGCGAGGCAAGGCACAGCAGAGCACGGCAAAGGCGAGGCAAGGCACAGCAGAGCACGGCAAAGGCGAGGCGGAGCAAAACACAGCAAGGCGAGGCGAAACAATGCACGATTTGGCAAGGCGAAACAAGCAGGGCAGAAGCAGCCTCTTCAATCACGCCTCAGCCTCATAACCACCTCCACGGTCTCTTCAATCACGCCTCAGCCTCACAACCACCTTCATGGCCTCTTCAATCACGCCTCAGCTCATAACCACCTCCACGGCCTCTTCAACCACGCCCCAGCCTCTTAACCAACACAACCACAGGGCTCTGTCCTATCACCCACTCTCTTCCTGTTATTCATCAATGATCTTCTTTCCATAACAAACTGTCCTGTCCACTCATACGCCGACGACTCCACTCTGCATTATTCAACTTCTTTCAATAGAAGACCCTCTCAACAAGAAGTATACGACTCCAGACTGGAGGCTGCAGAACGCTTAACCTTAGACCTCGCTATCATTTCCGATTGGGGAAGAAGGAACCTTGTGTCCTTGAATGCCTCAAAAACTCAATTTCTCCACCTATCAACTCGACACAATCTTCCAAACACCTATCCCCTATTCTTCGACAACACTCAGCTATCACCGTCTTCAACACTAAACATCCTCGGTCTATCCTTAACTCAAAATCTCAACTGGAAACTTCATATCTCCTCTCTCGCTAAATCAGCTTCCTCGAGGTTGGGCGTTCTGTATCGTGTCCGCCAGTTCTTCTCCCCCGCGCAGTTGCTATCCATATACAGGGGCCTTGTCCGCCCTCGTATGGAGTATGCATCTCACGTGTGAGGCTCCTCCACACAGCTCTTCTGGACAGAGTGGAGTCTAAGGGTCTTCGTCTCATCAGCTCTCCTCCTCCTACTGATCGTCTTCTACCTCTTAAATTCCGCCGCGATGTTGCCTCTCTTTGTATCTTCTATCGATATTTCCACGCTGACTGCTCTTCTGAACTTGCTAACTGCATGCCTCCCCCCCTCCCGCGGCCCCGCTGCACACGACTTTCTACTCATGCTCATCCATATACTGTCCAAACCCCTTATGCAAGAGTTAACCAGCATCTTCACTCTTCCATCCCTCACGCTGGTAAACTCTGGAACAATCTTCCTTCATCTGTATTTCCTCCTGCCTACGACTTGAACTCTTTCAAAAGGAGGGTATCAGGACACCTCTCCTCCCGAAATTGACCTTTCTTTCGCCCACCTCTTTTTTGGGAGCAGCGAGTAGCGGGCTTTTTTTTATTGTTTTCTTTTTTGTGTGTGCCCTTGAGCTGTCTCCTTTATTGTAAAAGAAAAAAAAAAAAAAAAAACCGGCCTCGTCAACAGCACAGTCTACACTCACCGGCCCCGCAGTCTACACTCAACGTCCCCGGCTCCTTACTCTTCCTCCCTCCTGCACCAGTCATCACTTCAAGGGTCTTCAACACAGATAAGCATTCAAATGTTCCCCAATCTTCCTAATAGATAGTTAGTTAGGTTAAATAATATTCATTTATGTATGTATTCATTTAAAATGTCACTCCGCTAACCTCCCAGGGTCTGTAAATATATTCATACACAAGAAAAGTTATTAAGTTACTGTAAGTGCTATAATTTAAAGCCTGTCAACCTGCCATTTGGGCATTACTGAACACACACCCACACCCACACACACGCACGTTAGTGAATTATCACCACTCCCCCCTTAACTAAACATTGTCTCAGTGGTTCACACGGGAATCCACCCACCTTCCTTAATTACCGCACTAAAGGTAACCATCACAACCCAGAACGAGTGTTCACTTGTCCTGAGGCTTGTCTCAACATCATTGACAACCGCTCGGAAAAAGCCAGACGACCACCCCGCTACCACATTACCATCTAATCAGTGGCCGTCAGAAGGAATGTAGTGTTGGCTTTAAAAAAAAAAGACGTTACATACTTACTGACTTAACCATAGTCGTGAAAGGATCAACTGATAATTATAGGCTTATTCCATTAGTTTTATTATTTTACTGACATGAATATGGGCATGGACATGAGTCATGGGCCACGAACAATGTTGTACCGGCTTTTGTCTATGTTCTGCAAATGACTTTCCTAATCAGTTAGTGTCAACTCGCCGTTTCCTTCCAGTTGCATACCTGATGCTACTCTTTAGTAATGGCAAGTTCTCCAACAGTAACAGAATAAAACCTGTTGCCCAGCCGATGCAAAGGAGGTAAAAGGAACCCTGGAGGTGATGAAGAGTAAGACGGACTACATTTTCATGAAAGTCTTGTCTCTGTTTTCTGCTACCCAATTTGCGGATCTCGACCTGTAAATATATTGATAAATGTGAGTTTTAATAATTCAACAGTGAGGAAGTTGACACCTCAAAAAACACCTTGAAAAAAAGATATGATGATCCCAAATCAGAATAAAATGAAGAAAATTGACTATAATATTCAGTGATTAAATCTTTGCATCGTTGATTAGTTATCGTATAAAGATTGAAGTGTTCTGAAGACGATTGCTAATATAAATGTCCTTGAGTAAGTCACATCATGTATAGACTCTGTAAACATATATAAAATGTTGCCGCACTCTCTATCTTCTATTGATATCTTCACCCTGACTGCTTTTCTTAATCTGTTAACTGCATGCCTCCCCCTTCCCGCTACCCCGCTGTACACGACTATCTTTTTACTCAAACTCATCCCTATATTGTCCAAACCCCTTATCCAAGAGTTGACCAACTTATTCGCTCTTTCATCCCTCACGTTGGTAAACTCTGGAACAATCTTCCTTCATCTGTATTTCTTATTGCCTACGAATTGAACTATTTCAAGATGAAAGTATCAAGACACCTCTCCTCCCGAATTGACCTCTCTTTTGGTCACTCCATTTAACTCAATTTGTTATTGGAGCAATGATATGCAGACATTTTTGTCATTATTGTTTTACCCTAAGAAAAAGAATATCTTTCAATCAGTCTCTCTCTCTCTCTCTCTCTCTCTCTCTCTCTCTCTCTCTCTCTCTCTCTCTCTCTCTCTCTCTCTCTCTCTCTCTCTCTCTCTCTCTCTCTCTCTCTCTCTCTCTCTCTCTCTCATATATATATAGATATATATATATATATATATATATATATATATATATATATATATATATATATATTATATATATATATATATATATATATATATATATATATATATATATATATATATATATATATATATATATATATATATATATATATATATATATATATATATATATATATATATATATATATATATATATATATATATATATATATATATATATATATATATATATATATATATATATATATATATATATATATATAGGAGAGTGTATATGGGAGGTGAGAAGGAGCTGAAGCCCTCAAAGACCCTTCCCATGTCCTCACTAACCGTTTCCTATTGTCTCACCAACACCGGAGAGTAGTTCAGCATGCTCTCTAAAGACAGATCCTCTCTTTATCCACACCACACTACATTCTCACAACATATACACCTTTTCCCAAAATTAAAATTTCAAAATGGCGCACTTACTCCAAGCCTCAGGTCCCCCGCCTGGAGGGACCACAAATTCCCCAGGGAGGACTCCCCTTCTGGCTGCCGACCCGAGAGATGTCTTGATAACTCCTCAGACCTCTTTCTTCTCAATTTCTGCAACATTCGCAGTCTTCGCTCTAATTTTCATTCTGTGGAACATCATCTCTCCTCCTCTAAACCTCACCTTCTCTTCTTACAGAAACACAGGTTTCTGAGGCTACTGACAGCAATCTCTACTCTGTTCCTCCTACTATCTCTCTCCTAAATTTCAATCCAAAGCTGGATGTTGCGCCTACGTGCGCAACATCACTTGCTCTCGTGCCCACGACCTTGACTCCTCTGAATTTTCCACCATCTGGTTAAGACTTCACTGTCATTCTCTTACTAAATACATCTGTGCTGTTTATCTCTCACTAACTCTACCAACTATGTAAAATTCTTTGACTATTTGAATTCTAAGTGGAGCACATCTTGACCCACTCTCCCTTCGCTGAAATCTCCATCCTAGGAGATTTCAATGTTCCTACCAGCTTTGGCTTTCATCCTCTTTCACTGACCATCCTGGTGAACAAGCCTACAACTTTGCTATCCTCAACGACCTAGAGCAGTTGGTCGATCACCCTACACGTTTTCATGACTGTCTTGGAGATCGGCCCAACATTCTAGACCTCTTCCTTACCTCAAACCCTTCTGCTTATTCTGTCAAACTGTTCTCTCCGTTTGGCTCCTCCGATCACAATCTTATTTCTGCATCCTGTCCTATCGCTCCTGTACACCCTCTGGACCCACCGAAGAGGCGATGCTTCTGGCATTTGCTTCAGCTCGGTGGGACGACCTGAGGATGTGCTTTTCCATTTCCGTGGAATGATTATTGCTTCCAGGATAGAGACCCCTCTGTGTGTGCTCAGCGCATCACAGAGGTGATTGTCTCTGGAATGGGGGCATACATTCCTCGTTCTTTCTCTACTCCTCACGCTAAAAAGCCTTGGTTTAATCACGCTTGTTCTCGTGCTGTCAATGATAGAGGTAGCTCAAAAAGATACCAGAGCCTTCAAACTAATGCTAATTATGAACTTTACATTTCTGCCCGAAATCGTGCCAAATCTATTCTCCGACTAACCAAAAATTCTTTCATTAATAGAAAATGTCAAAACCTTGGTTTATCTAACTCTTACCGTGACTTCTGGCATCTGGCAAAAACATATCCTCCAACTTCACTTCTTCATCTTTCCTCCACTCCTCAGTCCTGACAGCAACACTGCCGTCTCATCTATCTCTAAGGCTGAACTCTTCTCTCAAACTTTTCTAAAACTCCACTCTGGACGATTCTGGGCATATTCCTCCTACTCATCCCCCTCTGACTCCTTTGTGCCTGTTATAAAGATTCTTCAAAATGATGTTTTCTATGCCCTCTCTGGCCTCAATCCTCAGAAGGCTTATGGACCTGATGGAGTGCCTCCTATTGTCCTTAAAACTGTGCCTCCGTGCTGTCACCCTGCCTGGTCAAACTCTTTCGCCTCTGCCTGTCAACATCTACCTTTCCTTCTTGCTGGAAGTATGCCTTCATACAGCCTGTACCTAAGAAGGGTGACCGCTCAAATCCCTCAAACTACCGTCCTATTGCTTTACTTTCTTGTCTATCTAAAGCTTTTGAATCAATCCTTAACCGGAAGATTCAAAGCACCTTTCCACTCTGACCTTCTATCTGATCGCCAGTATGGGTTCCGCAAGGGCGTTCTACTGGTGATCTCCTAACCTTCTTAACTGACTCTAGGTCATCCTCTCATAGCCGTTTCGGTGAAACTTTTGCTATTGCGCTCAACAAATCAAAAGCTTATGATATGTTCTGGCAAAAAACATTTCTTTCTAAACTACCATCCTCCGGTTTCTATCCTTCTCTCTGTACCTTTATCTCAGTTTCCTTTCTGACCGTTCTATTTCTGCCGTGGTAGACGGTCACTGTTCTTCCCTAAATCTATTAACAGTGGTGTCCCACAGGGTTCTGTCCTATCTCCCACTCTTTTCTGTTGTTCACTGATGATCTTCTTTCCAAAACGAACTGTCCTATCCATTCCTACGCCGATGATTCCCTCTGCATTATTCAACTTCTTTTAATAGAAGACCCACCCTTCAGGAACTTAACGACTCAAGGCTGGAGGCTGCAGAACAGCCTCAGACCTTACTATTATTTCCGATTGGGGCAAGAAGAACCTGGTGTCCTTCAACGCCTCAAAAACACAGTTTCTCCACCTATCCACTCAACACAATCATCAAACAACTATCCCCTAGTCTTTGAAAACACCCAGCTATCACCTTCCTCAACGCTAAACATCCTCGGTCTATCCTTAACTCAAAATCTCAACTGGAAACTTCATATCTCATCTCTTACTAAATCAGCTTCCTCGAGGCTGGGCGTTCTGTACCGTCTCCGCCAGTTCTTCTCCCCTGCACAGTTGCTGTCCATATACAGGGGCCTTGTCCGCCCTCGTATGGAGTATGCATCTCATGTGTGGGGGCTCCACTCACAGCTCTTCTGGACAAGTGGAGGCAAGGCTCTTCGTCTCATCAGCTCTGCTCCCCATACTGATAGTCTTCTACCTCTTAAATTCCGCCGCAATGTTGCCTCTCTTTCTATCTTCTATCGATATTTCCACGCTGACTGCTCTTCTGAACTTGCTAACAGCATGCCTCCCCCCTCCCGCGGCCCCGCTGCCTCGACTTTCTACTCATGCTCATCCCTATACTGTCCAAACCCCTTCTGCAAGAGTTAACCAGCATCTTCACTCTTTTATCCCTCACGCTGGTAAACTCTGGAACAATCTTCCTTCTTCTGTATTTCCTCCTACCTACGACTTGAACTCTTTCAGAGGAGGTATCAGAACACCTCCTCCAAACTGACCTCTGATTTGGACACTCCTTTAACCTTTGTTCAGCAGTGAGTAGATTTTTCTTTGCGCCCTTGAGCTGTCTCAGCTGTAAAAAAAAAAAAAATGCTCTTTTGTAAATGATTTACATAGTAGTATGAACAAAGACACTCTCGCCAAACTCTGCGATACCTTTCAACAGTTGGCTCGTCCTTCAAGTGAAGAGGGACGATGAACACGATACCACAACCGGTGAATTTCTAAGGTAATCTTATGTTCAGGCACTCATTATTTATCAATTACAGGCCGCAAATTCGTTCACCCCGGAGTTCGTCTGCATACTTACCACTCAAGGTTCAAGGACACCCTCACCAGCATCCCCTCGCACCAGCCGCAGTATTACAGGCTCAAAGTAAGGTCTCTCTCACCTGTAGTTTTGCAAGCAATCAGGACATTCTGAACATTCATGCTTCGCGAAACGTAGGAATCAACACATTCAAGACAGGGCTCAGATAGGAGGTCAGGGAGGTTACAGGGCGGGCATCATTCATCACACAGGAACCCAAACCATCAGCGGATGGAAGGCTGCCTTTTGCCATATCCACGGGAATTGTTTTCATGATTCAGACAGTTGTTCTGCAATACAAAAGGCCAGAGGAGGAACAGAAGTACAAGTCCTCAGCGGACAGTAAACCACACTCCTCTTCTCAGAATTAAAAGACATGACTTCGTGACAGCCCCAGGGCGTACATCCAAGTGTCCCTTAAGGAAAATACTAATTGGGAGCAACTTGACTCCGTCATTGCCGCCTTGGGACGGACAAGCATAATTGCCCTCCCTTGCAGGGTGGGCAACACTTCACTCACCTTAGCGGTTGACACAGGTGCCACAGTAAATGTCATCTCCTACTCATCTTACAGGTCAATGACACGAAATGCGAGTGGTTAAAATTTTCAGCTCCAAGATAACGACCTGAATGTGATAGGCGTTACGTGCACCACTTTGGGAATCCTTGGGCGAGTACCACTAACAGTCAGCTTACATGAAAAAGTATGTCCCTTTCGAGATTTCTTTTATGTCTCTAGCAGGTTTGCTTTACCTGTGGATGGGATCTTAAGGATTAAACGCCATGAAGACCTGCACATCGCCATAAACCCTGTAAGCAACGCGATCGTGTATCAAGGCCGACGCATACAGGGGATGGTCCATCGCCTCTGTCACCTGTAATCCCACCCTCAGAGGAAATGACCAACCCACCACAGACTCAGGGACTGCCACCGCCAAGTGTCACCTCTTACGGTCAAACCACACGAAAACATTGCAGACTTGTGGCGGACAGTAACGGCAGTCGTAGAAGGTCCTCATATAGTTCCGGATCGTGCCAAAACTTATTTAAATCACGCTTCTAACGCCCTCCGACAGGCATTGATGTGTGTCGACAGGTTCTCCACACATCCACACCGCGTGACGACAGGTAACTCTTGCAACAGTCAGGAGGAGGTTTTGCAGAGGCATTGTTAACCAGCACGTCTGGATCCTGTATCCTTAAAACACGGTGTTCGATTATGCCAGTGTCTAGTGTATAGAATGTCGCCCGGGACACTGTAGATACCCTTCAGCCCAAGTCTCAGGCATAACCTCGGCGTGTCAGGCTACTCCCGAACAAGACACAGCTAATTTAGAAGGCATTCTAAAAAAGTTGCACACTATTCCGAAATTAAGCCAACCTTAGCCCAGCTTCTGGAACATTATCGGGGGGCGCTTGCTCTACCAGGCGAGCCGCTTGGAGTTACGCAGTGTGCTGAACACCACAGTAAGGTACAACCCAATACACATCCTGTATCTATCACTGCGTACAAGCTCCCCCACAGTCAGACGGAGGTGGTGCAACAACGTATCTCTGAAATGTTAGAACAAGGTGTCATCAGAATCGAATTCCCGTGGAATTCACCCTTGTTTCTGGTTCCAAGAAAGACGGTTCTTACCGTCATGTGATTGATTTCCGGCGTGTGAACACCGCGACCGTGGATGATCATTCTCCGCTCCCCGTTCTTAGAGATCTTCTGATGTGTCTCGGTAGAGGAAATAAAGTCTTTACTAGTCTTGATCTGGTCAGTAGCTACTGGCAACTGCCCATGGCCCCCGAGTCTCGTGAAATAACGGCTTTCAGCACGCCTCATGGCCACTATGAGTGGACGAGGATGCCGTTCGGGCTCAAAGGAGCTCTTGACCTTCAAGGACAATGAACAGTATTTTGGTGACTTGCTGGGCAACTCTGTCTATGTGTATTTAGACGACATCATCATAGCAAGTAAAGACGTGCATGCACACATGGAAACACTAAAGCAGTCCTACACAGACTTCAAGAGGTCGGATTAAAGCTCAAAATCACCAAATGTGAATTCTTAAAGCCTCGGATCAAGTTCTTGGGGCATGTCGTGGACGAATTCGGCATCCAACACAGTGGACGACAAAATAAAGGCTATTGCCGAGTTCCCTCAAGCCAACGTCTGCGGACAAGGTACGGTCTTTCTTGGGTGTCGCAGGTTATTACAGGCCTTTCATTAAGGACTTCGCAGCGCGAGTCCCCTAACCCATCTTTTAACTGCCATTTCAGTGGCTCCCAGCTCAACAAACGAGCTTTGAGGATTTAAAGAAAGCGCTTACACGGCTCCGGTCCTTGTCTTTCCGGATTTCAAGGACCCCTTTCAGCTTTGTACCGACGCTTCGGCCAGTGGACGCCGCGCTGATGCAAACAGATAAGTCCGGCAAAAGCATGTTATAGCGTTCGCCAGTCGAGTACCTACAGCTCCGGAATAATTCAGATGACGACAATCACATCAGAGATCTGGGGCTGGTTTCCTCCAACATTCACCCAAGTCGTGTGAGGAATTGAGGTAGGGTAAGGCCCGTGGTTCCTATTTGTATTCCCATTCCGGGTGGATAGAGTCAGGGGCGTAGCCAGGGGGCACGTGCCCCCCCCCCCCCCTTTCAGGAAATTCTCTTTTGGGGTTTGTTGGAAGTTCTCGAGAATGACACGCCGTGCATGGCTGTGACCGCCCAACTAATGTAAATCAGCGGTTCTTAACCTGGGGGTCGTGACCCCCTGGGGAGTCGTTTGGGGTTTCTCGAGGGGTCGCGGAGGGTTTGGGAGAAAATAATTTATTTCATGTATGTGAAACGGCCAGCTGCTGAAAACATCAACCACAATCAGTCAGTCAAGTGCTCCGCTCCTGGCTGTGACTCCCAAGGCGCAGCAGTTGCACCAAGGTTTTGAGTCATGAAAGTATGAGGCCAAGCAAACTGAAGGTTCATTTTGAGTCTTACCATAGCCAACTGGTGGACAAAATCTTGGACTACTTCAAGCGAAAAGAAGCTGCTCTGAAGGCCAGTCGCATCGATTCCACTGGTCAGTTCGCTCGTCAGAACAAAGCAGCGCCCTGGAGGCTTCATACAGAATTGCTCTAAAAAATCGCGCAGACCAAGAAGCCTCATACCATTGGTGAAAATTTGATTAAGTCTTGCATTCTGGAAGCAACTTGGTGTGCGTCGACCAGTTCTCGAGGTTTCTAGTTCTAGCGCCTCTCAAGGACAAGACAGCCACACGCGTGGCCCATGCCCTCGTGACTCACGTGTTGTGTCCACATTCGTCTCCTCGAATTCTTTTGAGTGACAATGGCACCGAGTTTAGGAATTCAGTCTTGAGCGAAATATGCGCTCACGCAATCCTTCATCACAGCTTACCACCCAGCTGCTAATGGGTTGGCGGAGAGGGCTAATAGGAAAACCTTACAGGTCCTCAGGCCTATCGTGAACGATCTCCACGATAACTGGGAGGATTGGCTATCGCATATAGCCGCTTCCATAAATACGTCGGTAAACGACTCTACGTGGAAGTCTCCCTACTACATCTTATAATAATTATGGGGTGGAGAAACGTCTTCCGTACGACTTCCTAACAATCCCACAACAACCTCTCTACAACATTGATAGGTACGCACAACAGCAGATGCATATGTTTTCCAATATACACTCAGAAGTTCGGTGTACGTTAAAAGCTACGAAGGTCGAAATGATGTCAAAACAACACAAACAGGCCGTCCCAGTGAAATTAAAAGAGGGTGACACAGTCATGATTAAGCAAGCGGAAAGGAGTTCGAAACTGGGGGCTAAATTTGTGGGTCCTTACCGTGTTGTTCGGAATGTCAGGGGAAATCGGTTCGAGGTTTTCGAGTCGAATAGTGGAGTCAGTCTAGAAGTTCACAGTGATCGTCTGAAAGTGATTCCCTCACCTTTGGGCCTTGATATTGGTAATTCCCCCTCAGAGTCAAATGTTCAACAAGATAATCCCAACACCCATAGCTATAACCTGAGACCACGGGTTTAAATACTTCATTCCCACCACTTTCCGATCATGATGTTGCGTTTTCTGATCATCTTGTTGTCCCTCGGCTCTCTGCTTGCAACGACACCCATCCACCTGAAGCCTGGTGCCCTCACGGCACACATAGGAGAGGTCTTCCTCATAGAAGATGTGCTCCTCGTAAAATATCCATATACTTCCTTGACCAACACCACTGACACAATCAGGATAGTCTCAGAAAAACTACTCGGCATGGCGGACGCCATACGGGCTACCAAGACTAGGGAATCAAAGGCACCTTCTAGTACCAACTCTCTGAATCTTTTTCAACTACTGGAGGATAGGATTCTGTTCTTACGGGGAAAAGTTGATGAGGTAGACATTGATTATAGCTTTCACTCAGTTCACTCTCGGGTAAAGAGGGGGTTGCTCAACATCGTTGGGTCCGCCTCAAAGTTCCTCTTCGGTACGGCAACCGACGAGGACGTACGCGATTTGCGGGACCACTACGCTCATGTACTTTCCTTTGCTGCCGGAAATCGCAGGGTGATCAACGCCAATAATTATTGTAGAAAACTTGCGCGGTTGCATACTAACATTGAGGAACTGCTAGAGCAGACAAATAAGATGGTAGAGGTTATCAACATAGTTGTCAAACAGATCGACCAGGTAAATCAGTTTCTCCTCATAGATCAGGCCTTGCATGTATTGGAAAACGTCATTAACTCTGTCGCAACGGCAAATCAGCAGGTTATTAGCAACATGGTTGATGCAGCGCACGGTAGAGTCACACCTGCCTTGTTCCCTCTACACGATTTGAGAACGACTGTCCATATCGGGTATCAAAATTATAGCCTAGCACCTTTATTCACCCCAGACTTGAGTCAATATTTTTACCCCTTGACTGAGTCCAGCCTCACCCCCGATGCCATAATCATTCCTGTTCCATTTCAGACGGCGGACGTGTTTGAGGCACACGAAATTGTCCCGTTCCCTTTTTCAGCAAAGGACAGTGTGTTAGCTCTGGACACGTCCCCGTCTCTTGTTCTAATCGCGAAGGATTTCGCTCTGTATTCAGCGGGTAGCTACTCACTCTTGCAATATTGCAAGGAGACGGTCTTCGGGCGATTCTATTGCTCTGCGTCTCTCTTTGCCTTCCTACCAGTTCGGGGAGGGGTATGCGAGATCGCCCTCACCCGCGTGAACGCGTATGACGCTCTTTCCCTGTGCCCTTACAAGCAGCTACCACCAACACCTGTTTTCCATAAGAACTTTCAGGGTCTGCATTATTTTTATTTCCCTCAGCCATTCTATGTATCAGTCATCTGCCCGGAGGGTACCACTTATCAACGGGTTACTGGTCACTATGCCATAGCGGAAGCTTGCTATATCCGCTCCACTAACATAACAACGTACCCGTCCCGGATCGGTCTGGTTTTCACGGCCAATATTTCCCATCGAGTGTTTCCTCTACGGTCTCTCGATAACATTCACTTCTCCAGCATCTCTTATGTGACCAATTCCCTTAATTCATTGTTTTCGCAAACAAAACAGAGTTTGCGGAAACCCTGGAGGAAACGATGCCTGATTTGCATCTCCCCTACCTGTACCCTGGATTTTTTGTACCAATGTTTCTGATGTTCGTCAGTCTCGTCGTCATGTGCTACCTTATTAGGAGGAACTCTGTCCTGCACGATTATTTGGTTGTGCAGACACGGCGACTGTATTTTTTTTTAGGAGCTAGATGAACGTTTCAGTGTCTGCAGCTATGCCAGTTGATAGCTTTCTTATACATGTGTCCTTATATTTATCTTTTGAGAGATTTCTTATGTCTCATGTCACACACGTTGTGGTTTACCTCTCACTATTTATATTATAACTCCACATATGTTCTTACATAGCCAGTGTTTTAATGTAATTGTATCATAGGCAGTCTGCTTGGCAAACTCCCACTATGTATGTTCATGGTAACTAGACTGGTATTTAGATTTTTGTAATTCGCGAGGTCGCGATCACTGGTAGGTGACCGAGCAGTGTTATAGTAGGATATCAGTGTAGTATTCTTATTATTTAATGTCACCACGAATTAGGCATACAATTGTCAATGGAAAAAAAAACCCACGACAGATAGATCACGCCACCTTATAGGAATGTCGTCCGTCAGTGTTTACCGTCTCAGTTTTGTATACATCGCATTTCATAGTGCGCAGAGGTCACCTTGACGTACGTGACCAATTGTAACAATTATTTTCCAACCTGTAACTCGTCACTCCTTCACGAGAGTCCGACTGACACACAACGACAGTCGCTCTCGCTCCGACACTCCTTTGTACATAGGCTACGAATATATTCGACTTAAGGAAGCTGAAGTCTTAATCAACGCCCTTTAAACGCCCCCCGACAAGCCCGTTACAGTCTCCTTCACTCATTGCATGATTCATCGTTATGCTTTGGCGATGACGACTCTCCCACCTGGGCTTCAAGAAGTGCTCACAGACGTTGTGGAGATTGTGAAACATATCCGAGGGAGCGCAACAACTTCAAGGATTTATAAAGTGCTTTCTGAAGAAATGGGCTCTGACTTCTCTGTTCTCCTGTTTCACACGGAGGTACGTTGGCTCTCACGTGGCAAAGTTCTGAATCGCGTGCTGCAACTTCGAGAGGAAATAACGATGCTGTTGCAAGAAAGTCGTACCTCGTAAGAAGATCTTCACGAAATGATGCAAGATGACTGTTTCGTAACAAAGGTTGCATACTTGGCTGATTTCTTCTCTGAAGTGAATTCCCTAAATATTTCACTCCAAGGAAACCTTGCAATGCTGCACACAGTTCGTGACAAAGTGGCAGTATTCAAGTGTAAGATTCAACTTTACGTGAAAAGAGTTCAGGACAGTGACACAACTTTCTTCCCTCATATGACAACTATCCTAGATTCTATGGCAGAAGCTGAATGCAGTTTCCGTGAGGAGATCTCAGCTCATCTTCTGGCAGTGAATGACGCCATCGAAAGTTACTTTCCAGGACTGGATGACCGCTGTACTGATGCGTGGATCTCCAGACCCTTCTCAGTGAAGGACAGTGCCATCTGTGATACTGATGTTGCTGCGAAGGTAGAATTTCTTCAAATTCGTGAGGATACTCAGTTGAAAGTCGATTTTTCTGAACAAGAGCTTCCGACATTTTGGGCGACACTGAATGACGACTATCCTCTTCTTTCGGTGCGTGCACTGACCATACTGGACCTCGACCTATCGCTGCGAGGCTGGATTCTCATCAATGATGGCACTGAAAACGAAGGCACGCAGTAGACTTGTGACTGACAGCGACATGAGGTGTTGCCTGTTGAGCACTGCTCCTCGCTTTGATGTACTTATGGCTGCAAAACAATGGCGTCAATCCTCCCACTGATTGACTAAGTAGGTTTAATTTTTATGCATTAGTTCCATGGATTTCGAAATAGCACCTGTAGGGGATCTGTGGCA
Source organism: Eriocheir sinensis (assembly GCF_024679095.1). Lineage (NCBI taxonomy): Eukaryota > Metazoa > Arthropoda > Malacostraca > Decapoda > Varunidae > Eriocheir > Eriocheir sinensis. The sequence goes on from NC_066537.1 coordinate 2,224,983, forward strand.
TTTTTCAAGGTCTTTTATTTGTAATATTTTCTATAAATCAGGATCTTCATATAGTTTTGTTTTACCTTACCTTTACACAAAGGTCACCATTACAAAATTTATTATAGGGGTCACGGCAATACCCTGGAGAGTCTCAGGGGTCATACGATGAAAAAGGTTAAGAACCACTGGTGTAAATCCTTATCAGTATTGAGACAAACTAGTAAAGATTGTGCCCCCCCTTACTGAAATCCTGGCTACGCCCCTGGATATAGAGTCACCTTAAAATCTCTGGTCTGCTTACGTAAGTCCTCCACTTCATCTGTTAACGCCGCGGTGGCCGGGGGGACTGTCTTAACCGGGTTTACTACCGTTATCTTCTTTGAAGGGGGGACCGTGTTAACTTGTGTGGCAAACCGGTCTTCCAACCGCGACCGTTCGAATTCAACTCTGTCCATGAATTTGTTAAGGGGGTAGTCATCCTCCAGGAATGCTTCCAGTTTCCCACGTGACTCTGAGGGTAACCCGTTCCACAGTTTCCTTTTGATCGTTTTGTCCCTCCTAGGGAACTCATCCGGGAACTTCGAAGGAATCGCTACATGTTGACAAATGAACCTGTGTGTGAAAGCCTGGGGGGACTCGGGACTCGACCCAGTCATACTTCATGGATTCCAATTCCTGCCATGCCCGGTCAACGCTAACCTCGACAGTGAACTCCGAACGAAAATAATCTTGGAGAGACTTCCAGGAAAAAAAAATGTTGCGGTTGTAGCGGGTGCTACTCCAGGCAGTCCAACTTCTAAGTTCAGGAGAGGGAGAACCAAACACGGTGATGTTCTGACAGCAACTGATTTATTAGAGAGATATTTATACAGCTACTTCCAGGGTACTACAGGATCAGCATGGATCTAGCGCATGGACTCCGCGTCCCTCGCGTCGTGATTGGGTTTGTAGCGAACCCCGCTACAATACTCCCCCCTCTACAAAAACGAGGGGACAGTCCGCCCTGGAGAGTCTTACAGGAGGGGGGTCGTCGTCTCGAAGGTATGCTGGCTTGAGTCGATCGATGGAAACCCAGTCGTCGCTGCCTTTTATACGAAGCAGGAAAGCTTTCTTCTTTCTTTGGATGACTTCGTAGGGGCCAGAGTAAGGGGGGGTGAGGGGTGGTGTGTGGGCGTCGGTACGAAGAAAGACATGCTTTGAAGAATGTAGATCTCGGGGGACGTAACGGTGATCTGGCGTTTTGTATGTTTGTTTGCACGGGGCGAATTTCCCGACGATGCTCCTGAGGTGGTTGATGTCGTTGCTCGACGAGGGGGTCGCCGAAGACCATCTCGGCCGGGGAGACGTCGAGGCCCTCCTTAGGGGTAGTCTGAAGGCCGAGAAGGACCCAGGGAAGCTGTGAGGACCATGTTGAGCTGTCGCATCGTGACATTAGGGCCGCCTTGAGGGTCCTGTGAAATCGCTCCACCACGCCGTTAGCTTCAGGGTTGTAGGCTGTAGTATGGTGTAGTGCTGTACCCAACAGCTGTCCCAAGGACGTCCATAACTGCCACGTGAAAGCGGTGCCGCGGTCGGATGTGATATGCTCTGGAACGCCGAATCTGGTGATCCATCCGGACGGGCCTCAACACTGCACTGCACCTGAACCGACTTAACCCAGCCGGATGCTGGTCGGGCTGGTGTACCTGGGAGGACTTGGGGAGTCGGCCGGATGGTATGGCCGCGGCGGCGTCACACTGGCCATTACCTCTTCAGTGTCTTAATGGCACCACAAACGCACTGCACTCACTCACACAGTGGTCCACGATGGTGAAAAGATGACGGTGCCATGCTGACAGAGGAAGAGGACCCACTACGTCCACGTGGATGTGGACGAACCGTCTCTGAGGTTGGTGAAAGAATCCGGGGCCCGTCTCGGTGTGTCGGTGGACTTTGAATTTCTGGCAGGAAGAGCAGGACCGAACCCAGTTCCCTGCGTCGCGGGAGATGCAGTGCCACACGAACTTTTGTGTTAGCAGTCGCATTGTCGCTCGTCGTGAAGGATGTGTCAGGTCGTGGACGAGGTCGAAAACGTGACGGCGAAGGGATGCTGATATCCATGGGCGTACTCGCCCGGTGGTGACGTCGTAGAGGATGGGTGCCGGAATCACCCAGGGGAACGTCCTTCTACTTTAGGGTTGTGAGTGATGTTCTCGCTGCTATCGTCTCGGGGTCCCGTTGCTGCTTCTTGGTAAGGAGGTTGTAGTCGAATACCAGTTGAACTACGTCTATCTCGACTCTGAAGAGGGCGTCGGCTACGGGGTTCTTTCTGCCTGGGAGGTGTCTGAAGGTGCAGTTGAACTCGGAGATGGCTGAGAGGTGCCGGCGCTGTCGTGAAGACCAGGCGTCCGTCTGTCTAGTAAAGCCGTGAACCAAGGGCATGTGGTCGATCTGGATGGTGAAGGTTACACCCTCCAGGAAGTGGAGGAAATGGCGGACGGTGGAGTGTCGTAAGGCACAGCGCTGATGCGGCGGGTTGAAGCCGTGAGTGCGTCGACTAGGCGGTCTACCTGTTGCTGCAGGTCATCCTCGTCGATTTTCTCCGCGTTGGGAATGGTAGCGCGGATGGATTCGGGGAGGCAGAGGAGCCACAGTGTCCGTATCAGGTCTAGATGGCGAGACGTCCCGTCGGTGGCTGGAGGGAGCCTTGCCAGGGCGTCGTATTTGATGGCGGCGTCGCCCTTGGCTTCCAACCATTCCGAGATGCGTGGGAAAAGTTCATCTGGGAGAGCTGCTAAGACGTGGTCTGCCCGTGAGGTTGGGTTGCTCACTCTTTTGAGGCGGAATTGTACTTCTGCTCGCCGGAACCAGATATGTGCGTCGATCGTAGAGAAGGTCGGTAGCTTGATTTGTGCGGCTGCGGCTGGGTTGGGGTCTGCGAGAGTGTTGGTGGAGGGCGTATCCATTGTGACGAGAGGCGAGGGAGCAGCTTGCGTCACTCCGGGTCACCAATGTAGCGGGTGCTACTCCAGGCAGTCCAACTTTTAAGTTCAGGAGAGGGAGAACCAACCACGGTGATGTTCTGACAGCAACTGATTTATTAGTGAGATATTTATACAGCTAATTACAGGGTGCTACAGGATCAGCATGAATATAGCGCGTAGACTCCGCGTCCCTCGCATCGTGATTGGGTTTGTATCGAAGCCTGCTACACGGTTCTTTTGGTTATTATTGATAAGTATCGCCACCTCAGGACTCACTCTCCCTATCACGATCTGAACTCTAACCTCGTCTGAGGTGCTGCATTGCTCTGCGAGTTCAAAAAACATTTGCAGGCGTGCCGTAGCATCAAGGCCTTGAAGTTGCTGAAGTTTAAGAAATGGGATGTCGCGGCGCTTCGTTAGGAATACTTTTGGGGCGTGATGCGCCTGAAGATTCGGGAGTTTAGGGGGTGGAGAGGAAAGGGGTATCCGGAGACGAGTTGGAGTTAACCCTCCTCCATTTTGACTACAACGTTTGGAAACTCTGGAAGTGGCATGCTGTGTAGTGACACCGCTTATAGCAATGGAGAGAGGTTCGATCCCCGTGTTCTGTCGGCCCTTGGGTACACAACGGTTTCCCGTTCGCGATAGGGGTGTTCTACACGTCTTCCAGGTGTCCGTTAATGATTGACATGAGTTTCTCCTCTACTCTATCTCTCCCTTCACTCGACCACTGTACTCCATCTTCCGAGAGGGTTTCTATGAAAACGGGTGAGGTGAAATGCGAGACTCGGCTGGTTACGGTGTGTTTGATCCTCCTATTTACTGAATTCTGGACTCTCCGGTAGCGAGAGGGACTAATAGGACTCTCCCCTGCGTAAAAACGAAGTTCAATAAGTCAGATGTGCACTACAGTTCCGCAATCCCTTTCGATGGTGTCGTAAATTTCCTGAATGGTGTTGCAGAGTGTATTGGGGTTTGTATTTACATGAATATCATTGCTACCTAGTCAGAGGATGCTGAGGTCGTGTTCCCACTCCAATACTCAGCTCAATCGGTTGTCCGAAGAAAATGAATATGCTCTTCCGCCTGGGGTCAGAATACTTTAATCTCCGTTTCTGGTACAACTAACGTGTGAGAAATCTGACTGTGCCAACCAAGGAAACTTTAATCATGATTTAGAAATGTTCCTCACACGGGGGAGTGCTTCTGGTGTGCTACGAATGATTATATCCCACTTAAGCTGCTACCAGTGTAACGCCAGTATTTTCTCTTTACTACACTCCCACACGACCTCTGCGTGTGACGGAACACACGAAAAATTAATCCAGACAAAGAAAGGTTTTGCCGGCGCCGGGGATCGAGTCCGCGACAAGCGAGACCGGAGAGCCACTTCTTAACCAGTCGGCCAAAGAGGTACCCCACTCACAGAGTGAGTTATGGGAGGCTCGCCCATCAGGCAAGTCAGCTGCACTACACATCTTTCACTGCTTCTCACTCCTCAGCCACTATCGTCGTCTATTTGTTTACATACAGCCGCGTGGTTGCTCGTAACCACAACCGTTTTTCATCCGTACGGACAACCGGCAACTCGCTCCCGGTTGGGGCTGCGGGCAACCACAGCTGCCCGTAGCCTCAACAGTTGGAGGAAAGCGGCCAGTGTGATGTCTTAAGCCTGATTCACACTACACCAGCGCGTGACCGTACCGGCACGGGACAATCAGGGGCCTGCAATGACATAATTTTTATGTATTCACACTACACCAGCACGTAAACGATCCGGACCTGCACGGGACAGTCACGGGTCGGCAACGGCGTGCTTACAACTTTTATTAGCAGTACGATCGTGACCTTCAAACCGGAAACGTCGCAACTGTGCTAACCATGTTTAAAAATATTAGTGTCAATGACTTAGCTGTAAAAGCACTTCTTCTGGAAGAAATGGAAATGAGAAACTCTAAAGGAAAAACAGAAGACTTTGGGTACACAAATTTTCAAAGAAAATGAAAACAGACGAAGAATATGTGGCACTACACAAAGAACAGCAGGACGATGAACAAAAATTTCCATGAGTTCAGTAGTTCAGTAAAGATTTACTCCCTTAATAGGGGGACAGGGCCTTTGCTCAAAGGCGGCCCTGTAAGGGGGGGGCGGGCAATTCAAGTCCCGGCGGATGTTAGGGACGCCTCCGCCGCCGCCACAGCCACGGGTAACAGCCGGCAAGCAGCGACGGAGGCACGGGACCTCCGGGCAGGCGCACAGAAGCAGCCCGAAGCGGTACACGGGCGAGCAGCCGACCAGTCGATTTGACTGCAGCGGGGGGGCCCAAAGCGAGGATGATCACGCTGGTCAACCTCGCCGCCGCAGAAGGGCCACCCGGCTGCTCGCCCACGGAGTGCTGGCGTTCCACTTGTTCAATGAGTATTTCAGGCTCAGAGAGAGAGAGAGAGAGAGAATGGGGTGCTACGCTTCCCGGGGCCACGCCTGTTTGCCGGTGCCGGTCGGTGACGGAAGCGTGTTCACACTATCCAATACAGACAGGCTCCATACCGGTGTGGCGTTGAGTCTCGTCCCCTTGATTTAGTCCGTCCGCTCTGTTTACATACACGCAGGGGTGGATGAATTTCGACACGGTACCGTGTCTATTGTCAACTGCTTGTCATACAACGGATGCAGGTTATCTCATTTACTACATTTACCGACATACAAGGAGTGCATGTTATCACATATATCACGTTTACCGACATACAAGGGATGTAGGTTATCTCATTAATCACATTTACGGCATACAAGGGTTGCAGGAAGAAACTTTCATATTTTAAGCATTTTTCAAATTCAAAACATACGTCATCATTCATTTTTATAAAAAATAAATAAAATTGGGTGGGACAATGTCGGTAAATGTGATAAATAAAACCTGCACCTCTTGTACATGTATGTCTGTAAATGTGAAAAATGAGATAACATGCACTCCTTGTATGACCAGCAGTCGACATAGAGACGGTACTTTGCCGAAATTCATCCATCCTTGTGTGTATGTAAACAAAGTGGACGGACTAAATCAAGGGGACGAGACTCGACGCCACACCGGGTCGTGGCGGCACGTCAAAATAATCTCGCCGACAATCCTGACCGGCAACTATCGGTGACGGGCCGCGCCGGAGGTTTGCCGGTCCGCAGCAGTGTGAATACAACAACGTGTTTCCCATTGAAAAATATTTTGTCGGTCCGGAACGGTGCACTTCGTGCCGGTCACTTTACGTATAGTGTGAACCAGGCCTTAAAAGCAGAAAGTCGTGTGCATTTGGGCCGCGGGAGTGGGGTGGGGGCAGGCATACAGTTAGCAAGGTCAGTAGAGCAGTCAGCATGAAAATATCGCTAGAAGATGGAAAGAGATCCAACACTGTGGCGAAATTTAAGAGGTAGAAGACTGTCAGTAAGAGGAGAGGAGTTAATGAGACGAGGAGCCTTAATTAAGGCCGATTCACAATACACCAGCACGTTTACGGGGCGTGACCGAACCTGAACGGGACCGTAACGGACCGGCAACAGCATGTGTATTCACACTACACCAGCAGGTAAACGGCCCGGACCTGCACGGGACCGTCATGGGCCGGCAACAGCGTGCTCACACCGTTTCGTAGCAGTACTACGATCCTGTCCTTCAGCCCGGACACATATCAGCTGTGCTAACCATGTTCTTCCAGTTTTTGCTATAGTCTTTATGGACATGTCAAATAGGCAGACATGTTTTTCCACCAGATAAAGTAATTTCTCTCCATCCATCGCTGAGTTTGCACTACACCGTACGAGAGTGAGATGTCAACTGTGCATAGCTTGGAGAATATGGGTGTAGTCAGATGAATGTTTGTGGTGGGAGCCAGGTCAGGTCACACGTCAAGTGCATGCAATAACCACTGCTTTAGGCCTTGACCACACCTCACCTCTGTTTATCCTCAGTAGCGCACATCTAAATAGCTACACATTCTAAATGCATGCATGAATATTAATTACAAGCGAAGTTGGATATATTAACAAAATAAATTTTCATGAATACTATTATTGCTACTATTTTTTTTAATATTATCAGTCAGTGTTTTACATTTTAAAACTTAGTCACCTTTTGCGAGAGAGAGAGAGAGAATGAATGAATGAATGATGAATGAATGCGGTGTTACGCTCCCCGAGGCCACGCCTATCTGCTGTGCTGTGCCGGTCGGTCAATATAAAGAATGTCGGGACACGCGCATCGAGGGGGAGGGAGTATGAGGGAGGGATAGGAGGTATAGCTGTGACGTATAATGGGGTAGCGATGACAGAAAATGGATGAAGTAATGCTTGACCAGAGACTACGGTAAAATGTCAACGTTTAACGCTTATTTAGTTCTTACATAAATTTTTTGAATTTTTGTTACCACATTCACTGTAGTGTTATAGGTAGATTTTTTTTAATGGGAAGACTTGATAATAGGTTAATTTTCATGGCAATCAAGAATCGATCGATATAACAATTCGTTTATGAAAAGTTAGACTGGAAAACTGGTTTAACAATAGACTTATATGGTTTCCTTGCTCTTCACATGGGTTTCATAATTCAGTAAACATGAGGATAAGGTAGGACATCTACTACTACAACAATTATAGTTATAAAACTCTTTGGGCCCACTCATTTATTACAACCATAGGCGGCGGGGGAGGGTAGCTCTTAGGGCTTGAGCCCCAGATCTTTCATCAAAAGCCCCAGATCATTTTTAAGATTTTAAGGTGTTAAGATTTTTTTTTTTACTTAATTCATTATACAGTAACTTGATTCTAGTGTAGGACGTATCATAAATTAATTTTGTCGTTATACCAGAGTCCCTTAAGTCCCCAGAAGCCACTATCGATGTGGTTGTTTTATTTATTTTTCCCAGGGGAACTTACACCCGGACCCCTCCCCCTTGTCAGACAGGGTTTAAGTCCCCGATGTCTACAATGTCTGGCATCGCCCCTGATTACAGCAGAGGATACTATCTGATGTTGCACCAGACAGGCTATATTAGTGACATCACTGTCATCGTAAATCTGTAATTTTGCATTTTATATATATATATATATATATATATATATATATATATATATATATATATATATATATATATATATATATGTATATATATATATATATATATATATATATATATATATATATATACAACAAAGGAGACAGCTCAAGGGCACACAAAAAAGTAAACAATAATAAAAAAGCCCGCTACTCGCTGCTCACAAAAAGAATCTAAAGAGGTGGCCGAAAGAGAGGTCATTTTCGGGAGGAGAGGTGTCCAGATACCTTTCTCTTGAGAGTTCAAGTCGTTGGCAGGAGGAAATACAGATGAAGGAAGATTGTTCCAGAGTTTACCAGCGTGAGGGATGAAGGAGTGAAGATGCTGGATTACTCTTGCATAAGGAGTTTGGACAGTATAGGGATAAGCATGAGTAGAAAGTCGCGTGCAGCGGGGCCGCGGGAGGGTGGGAGGCATGCAGTTAGCAGTGGTGGGCACCGATCACTTTTTTGCTGTTCCGATCCCCGATCATCCGATCACTTTGGGCAATTGATCCGATTCCGATCATCCGATCATTTTTTAAGTACTGCTGTTCCGATTTATCATTCTGATCATCCGATCATTAAAACTTATGATATTTATTATTTTTTTATAAAATAATAATTAAAAAAAATATTTTAGGCGTTCTTTACATAATAATTTCAAATAAGTAATAAGTTAATTATTTGCTTATAAATATATTTTTCCTCTTTCTTTTGGTATATAGGACATGGTAAAGAAAAAAAAAGTTATCTTAAATTCTTATTTTAGGCATTTATTTAAGTCTACCCTTTTTATTCAGTTTATGAAAGTATGGAAAAATAATTATGTTCACTATTCTAACTATTGACGTTAATGACTTAAAAATGACTTCACCAAAACAGCAGCCGCCGGCACGGATGAGATAGGCTCTGTCCCTCCGTCGTGCGCCTTTCCCTGACAAACATGGCCAGCATTAACCACGACTTATTGATTGCTGTCGTTGTGCTTGCTGCTGGAGAAGAAGGGATAACAGCTAGCTAGATTAAGGCCCTGTCCCACCAACGTACGGTACATCTCGAATCACGCCGAATTGGGTTACTTCGGCACGCCCACGGAAAAATCGGCACTGGTCGGCGGTCAACGAGCGCACATCTTTCCACGCCGGCACGCACCAGCTAGCGGCCAAAAAAGCCGCAGTCGACAATAACTTTATCCGAGAGCGGCCCGACAGAATTTTTGATCACGAGATACCGTACCGACACCGTACAATGTTCTTCATTACCGTGTCTCTGCCGGGCAAGCACCGTGCACGTACCGGCTCTTGCCAGACGAGTATCGGCCTTTACCAGGTCATAATTTCTCCCCCCGGTGTTCTCACGGTGTGAGTACGGTGTCCTAGGAATGCGCACGGCAGGGTAAAACGTTGTACTGGCTGGCAGTAGCTGGCAACTCACTGGCCCAGGCTTATATAAAACCGGCCAACCTATCCAGAGCAGGGTTGCCACTCCTAGTCTTTTTGGACAAGATCTTGGCTTTTTTACATAAACCTTGTCGTCTTGGCTTTTTTTCTTATAAACGGTTAAAATCTTGGCTTTTTGGGACATTCTCAACTTCAGCACTGAAAATTTCCTTACTTTCCTGTTCTTGCCCTCTTATCTTGCCTCATCATTCCTGAAAAAAACTGTCTGCACCAGAGAGAGAGAGGGAGAGATACCCCCTCCCACCCCCACCTCCTTCCCCGCTGGGATACGGGACGAGTTCGGGACGGGTACTCGACGTGTCCCCGTTGGGCTGCCAACATGGGATGTTGCCTTTTTATTTGTGTAGAAATATTATATGAATAATTGTAGATTATTAGCTTTTCCTATATTATTTTTCTTTGTTTTCTGAAAGCACTTATAATAAAAGTGTCCTTGATACTTGGCCTAGGGGATGAGTTAACCATGGCTTGCATAATATAATTATATAGCCCTATCTGGCACCATCACAATTACCATTCGCCGACCGCCGCACCTCATGAGTCATGATTCAGATCACATTCAGTTCGTGTTTAGCCCCTTTGACCGTTGGTCGTTGGATGTGCATTGAGTACTTTCTTGTGTCAGGTCAAACTTGCATTAACTATTGACAATATGAGTGATGTAGAGGAACTTAGTGACAGTGATAGGGAGGAAACCAGTGGCCCTAGTGGAGCTAGTACACCACCAAAAAAGAAAATTAAAATATGGTACAAGCAAGCAGTGCGACAAGAATGGCTAAAGGATGATGAATTCAAAGACTGGCTTAAAAGTGATCCTAAAGATAAACACACAGCTATTTGCACAGTGTGTGACACCAAGTTGAGAAACTGTAATAAATTTAAGCTTAAAACCCACAAAGCTTCCAACAAACATGTGAAGAACTATGAGGCAAAGAAAAATGCCACGGTGATTGATACTTTTATCAAGAAGAAAAATGAAAATGATCTTCCAAGTGACGTAAGTAAAGCTGAACTTTTGCTCTCTGCATTCATGGCAGAGCATGGGACACCATTTAAGCAAGCAGACCATTTGATACAAGTAATAAAAAATATGTTTCCCAAATGTGAAATAGCTCAGAATATGTCTTTGAAGAAGACTAAAGCCTCATATGTAATGAGGGATGGTATTGCTCTTGAGGAACGTGAAGAAATTGCCAAAATATGTAAGGAAAATGTCTTTTCTCTACTAATTGATGAGAGCACGGATATATCTGTATCCCAGATCCTTGCAGTTATGGTGAGGTATTTTGATCAAAAGAAAGGTAAAGTTTGTGATGTATTACTTGATATTGTTGAGGTTCAAGATGCCAGTGGTGAAGGCCTGTTTACAGCTGTTAAGAATTTGCTTGCAAGCAAAGATATACCTCTCCAAAATATAATTGGATTTGGCAGTGATAACTGCTCAGCTATGCTGGGCACAAATAATGGATTCCAAGCCTTCCTAAAACGAGAAGTGCCATCGGTATTCATTTTAGGATGCACATGTCACTCCTTTGCGCTCTGTGCGAGCCATGCCTGTTCTCATTTGCCTTCCTTTTTGGAGCAGTTTTTAAGAGATGTTTGTTGTTATTTTGCTCGAAGTAGTGTTGGGACCCAGAATATGGACAAACAGAAGACGACCATAGCAGCACAGTTAATTAGTAGTAACCCCAATCAGAGGCAAATACCGAGTGGAGATATGGAGACAAGAATTGTAAATATGATAGGAGAGGGAAGGAAAGCAAATAGTCAGATATACAAAGTTGTAAACATCTGATAAGCACTAACACTACTGAGAGGTTATGGAAAATACCCAGACCCACATACAAGAAAGCAGATACCCAGTAGGCGTGGTCAGGAAGTGTGGATAACCATTCAAGAGGACTCTAACATGTCACGTGCGGTGTGACGGAATGCTATAAGCGAATAACTGAAAAGAGAAGTCACTGTGGGAGTGTCTTAAGAGTGAATTCACAAATAGTAGGAGAAGTAAACAATATAACATAATGAGCGAGCCAATGGTTGTTGACAGGAAGTATTGGCTACTGGTTATATAGAAAATGAAGGCGTGTCAAAGATGTAGTTCCGCCTCAAGCAAGGAAAAATGTGACCTAGACAACAGTGATATGGGCAGACCGAGCCTTGCACTCGCTTCAAGCAGACTTGCTACTCACTCAGCTGAGAATGGCTGTGGTGATCTTAATCGTGAGTAGAAATTCGAGTATCTAAGGGAAGTCGACTGTTTTGTCCTGGAGATTATATTGTTAGGAGATGTGTAGTAGGATTTTGAGTGGTACAGAATAGTGATTATTTGTTGCGATGTTAAGCAGAGATGGAAACCACTGCGTGTGGGATGATTTGGTGTTTCCGTGAATTGCAGTAGATTATACTATAGGATGTGTTATTAGGACGTGTGAGGAGAATACATAATTGTTGTGATGTAAGCAGAGAGATACAAACCACTGCTTGTGGTATGAAGAGTGTTATTATTATTATTATTATTGGCAACCATTGAGCACATATTATAGTATTATGTTTAAGACATGTCGTTTGTCATATGTTGTATCCATTGCTGAATATGCCAGAATGTTATGATCGTCTGAGCACAGAATATTGCGTAAGGCAATTACTTTCATTTAATTTTAAATAAATGTATATTTCCTTTTTCCCTTGTTTATCCCCGAACTCCAGTCTCCAATAACAACTTAAGCCGGATCACGCTACCAGGGATACGAGACGGTGAAATCATTTATGGAGTAATTAATGAGTGATAAAAGAGTTGATTTAATACAAGAAAAGGAGGGTCCAAAACTGGCGGCAGCGGTATAGGGATAGACAGGAGCGTGTGTTTATTATAGTGTTTTTCATTAAATTAACTACGTTTAATGAGAAAAGGGCTCATACTTTCACCAAGATTAGTTCGTTTTAGCAGCGGTAGTGATAGTGATGATATAAGTACTTGTTCCTCCGGAGAGTTAGACTCAGAGTCAGACAACATGCCGGACGAACGTCAGGTCGGAAACGGTGTACCGGATCCTGAGCAGAGCACTAGTGAAGGCAGTGGCCAAGACAAGTCTACTACAGTAGATAAAACAGATCTAGCCTCTATCATTTCCCTTAATTCGAGGAACAACTATGGCAAAGTCAAAGGATTAAAATATTATATGGGAGGTCGGAGCAAGGACCCAGACAACCCTACATTTTCCTGTACTACTAGTGTAAGGCAGTGGATTAAAGATATAGATTCACGGACTGCTGATAACTGGACAGATCAAGGAAGGATACAGTTAGCAAAGCAACACTCATTAGGCCCTGTCTTTCAATTGATATCCACTACAGTTGAGACGGACGGTTATGACTGGAACAAGGTTAAGCAGCAACTGTTAGAAGTATTTCCTGATGATAAAAGCTATTATGAGAGGAAAGAAGACCTGGCCACAGCAAGGCGTAAATCTGGGGAAACAATACCTGAATTTTGGGTAAGGCTACATGAGGCAACCTGTTCACTTCAAAAATGAGGCCAGAAAATAAAATGTCATTACAGGAAGACAAAATAACTGCTTTTTGACGGCCCTTCCAAAACCCTTTAGATCATATTTAACTGATGATGACATGAAAGATCCTTCAGCAGTGTACAAAAAGGCCCTAAACTTCGTGAAAAACCATCCACAGTTGAAACTAACATGCAGTGATCTCATGAAAGAGACTCGTCAGCCCGTAGCAATGGTGACTGGCCACAAATCTCAGCACTCTAGGCAAGCTAGGAAGGAGGAGCAAAGACGCCCCCCAAATAATTCTATAGTATGCTTTCGTTGTGAAAAGGTAGGACACGTAGCTAAGTCTTGCTGGGTAGAAATTTGCAGAAACTGTGGCATGACTGGGCATTCTACTGCCCATTGCTGGCATTTTCCGAGAGGAAGAGGAGGACAGGGCAGGTACCCACCTCAGGGTAACTCCTACAAACAAAAAAAAAACGCCAACTTTCGGTAGAAATAACAGAAAATGAACGGAGAACGAACAAGGGAGTAACCACATCACTTACAAGCAATGAAAAGAAGGCTATAATCAACATAACTCAGGGTAATCTTGGTAGCCAGATCGCACTAAACTTACAGGTACAAAAACATGATAAAACATATGCAAAGGTGGCCGCTCTCCTAGATACAGGAGCATGTGTGAGTCTTATAACTGATGAATTTATTCAAGAGTTAGGGCTCGCAGTAAATGAAAGTGAAGCGAAACCTGTAAATATTGTCTCGGTGCAAGGACACCATATAGAGAATGAAGGCAAGAGACAGGTTAACCTTAAATTTGGAAGGAGAAATAGCTTACAAGATCTAATAATAACACGCAATGTGGATTTACCGACTCCTATTTTGTTGGGTACTGATTTCATGTTGCAACACGAAATTACTCTAAAAACGTTGCAACCGGATGAAAAACAAGGGAAACGAGGTTGGAAACTGATGATAGAAGGGGAAACTATACCTATACATTCCATTGAGCCCGGAGAAATATCTCTGATATCTAGAGGTGAGGGACCTCAGTTGAATGAAGATGAAAATGAAGAAAACTTCACTGAAAGCAAGGCCGTACGTTGCCAAGCAGCTGAACCTTTGCAACTGCATGCATCTGTTGCAGGTTACATAACGCTAGTGACGCAACTACAGGCAAGTGAAGCTTTATTTGAGCCTTGTGTTAGTACTCCTCAGGCTAGAGTCTTGTGCTCAGGGATAGTTAAGTTGACCCCTTCACCTGACAATCAAAGATCTTATGTCACTGTGCCATATTTGAATGTTGAAAGTGAAAGCATAGAGATAGATGATAGTACAACGTTAGGATTTGTGAAACCTATCACTCATGAGCAATACGCTGATCTGCCACAAGTATCTAGTGTACAGACCGCTGACACAGTAAAGACAGACTTGAAGCCCGCAGAGCTTGAAGCAAAGAAGAAAAGCCTCTATCAAATTGTTGACGCTAAATTCCCAAATGAAGAGAAAGAGAATCAGGTCTTAAAGTCCTTAATAGATAAATATATAACAGTGTTTTCCACAGAACAAGAACCATTAACAGTAACGCCCTATTTTCTAAGCACCATCAAACAAAACACTGATGAAGTAGTGTACAGGCGTCCCTATAACATTCCTATCAGTTATCATGACAGAGTAAATGAACAACTTATATCGCTTCAGCAACAGGGTGTGATTCGCCCTTCGCGATCACCCTTAATGCCCCACTTATCCCAGTGCCAAAAAAAGATGGAGGACTACGACTTTGTCTGGACTTCCGAGCACTTAACAAGACACTACGGGACGACCGGTACCCACTCCCTAATATAACCACCATACTCAATCAATTGGGAGATAGTAAGCTTTTTTCATGCCTAGACTTGAAACAGGGTTACCATCAAATCCCCCTAGATGAAATCAGCAGAGAGAAGACGGCATTTTCTTCTCCAGCAGGACATTGGGAATTTACTTCCCTCCCCTTTGGCCTTAAAACAGCCCCGTCCTGCTTCCAGAAAATAATAAACACTGTCCTTACAGGACTATTAGGTAACAAGGTTCAGGTGTACCTTGATGACATAATTATCCTGGGCGATACATTTTCTAATCATGTAGATAACTTAGAACAAATTTTGGAACGCTTAAAGGAAGCCAAACTGACTCTTAAGATGGAGAAGTGTAACTTTTTTAAGGACAAAGTAGATTACCTGGGCCATGTCATCAGCTCAGAGGGAATAAGACCTCAATCTAGCAAGCTGGAGGCCATACAAAACATCCCGGCCCCCCAAACTGTTCATGATTTGCAGTCATTTCTTGGACTGACTAATTATTATCGCAAATTTATTGCAAATTATTCACAAATTATTGCTCCTCTTCTAAAAATTAACAAAGGGAAGAAAGGTACGCTCAAGAAAAAAGATAAAACTCCACTCATATGGACAGATGAAGCAAAAATTGCATTCTCAACCCTTAAGGATAGAATGCTTGACACAGTCACTTTAAAATTCCCTGACTTTAACAAACCTTTCGTGCTCACTACTGACGCGTCCAACTACAGTATTGGTGGAGTATTGCAACAACAGGATAATGATAATAAACTAAGACCTATTTCCTTTTTTAGTAGGAAATTAAACACGGCAGAACAGCGGTACAGTACAGTTGAACGAGAGGCTTTAGCCGTAATATATGGGTTGCAAGTGAACCGCCCATTAATACTGGGCTACCCTATTGAGATCCACACGGATCACAGACCTTTAGTCTGGTTGTTACAGGTAGCTAGTCCCAACGGCAGGATAGCTAGATGGCAGACTCTCATGAGTGAGTATGATTTCACAATCAATCATTTGCCTGGCAAGGAAAATATAGTTGCAGACTTTTTATCAAGGATGAAGGCTCAACAGGACACTGAGATTGAATTAGAAGATCCGCGCGATAATGTTTGTGGATGGGGAACAACAAAAACCGTGGAACACATAAATAACGAGGGGCAAGGTATTGCACTAGTGCAGAAAAAGAAAAAGGCGCCAAATGATATAGAATCAAAATGTATGAAATGTATGGACATGAATTGTGAGTGTATTGGCCATACACTTGACTGGAGTATTCAGGAGATTAGTGAGCTGCAAAATGAGCAGCCTGCATATAGAATAATAAAAAATATGATAAAAGAAGGGTGCCCCATGAAAGAGATTGAGCAGACACTCAGAGATAAAAGGCATAATGTAAAGATGCCCCTGTCAGAATTGCAGGTGGAACACGATGTGTTATATCGTATTATAGAGAATCCGTACGGAGAAGCCACTAAGGTGGTAATTCTACCCCCCAAGTATTTCCAAAAAGCGATAACTCTGGCTCATTCGTCGCCAACTGCAGGGCACGGAGGAACCAAAGTTACGTTATCTCGGTGTAGAAAGTTCGCTTTCTGGCCTGGAATGAAACGGGATGTAGAAGAGTATGTAAGGAAGTGCGTCACGTGTAGTCGTTTTAAGAGAGTTGGGAACTTCCACCCTGCTCCTTTGCGGCATTATCCGGACGTCACCGCTCCTTTTGAGAGAATACATGGACCTTGTAGGTCCCATGGGTGTATCGGACAATGGGTTTCGATACGTAATGACAATAATTGATGTCTTTACCAGATATTTGATTACAGTACCCTTACGGAGTAAGGAAGCCCGCGAAGTAGCAAAGGCGTTGTACGTAAATGTGGTTTGTGTACACGGTGTTCCTCAGACAGTTGTTACAGATCAAGGTTCAGAGTTTGTTAATTCGGTGATGCAAGAGATAACTTCTGAACTCCTCATGCGGCACGCGAAAATAACGGCTTACCATCCAAGTGCAAATGGAATAATAGAGCGCGCAAATTATACCATTGTTAACATTTTGAGGACAATGGTTCTAGGAAATGTGTCCATTTGGGATATAATGTTACCCGCAGCCACCATGGCCTATAATACTGCGTATCATCGCACCATAAAGGAGTCCCCTTTTTATCTCATGTACTTACGGGATCCTCGTATGCCCTACACTATGTTAGAAAAAACTCAGCAGCCCTGGTATGATATTGACTCCTATAAAGAAGAAATGGCTGCAGTTGCAAAGAAAGTTTATGATAGATGCCAGGTTTATATTGAAGAAGGAAGAGAAGAAATGGAAAAGTACTACAAACCTACGAAACTCAAAACTATCAGCGTTGGCGAAAGGGTGTTCCTCAAACATACACCAAAAAGAAAATAAAATAAAAAGTTGCAACCTATTTTTGATGGACCCTATAGAGTAATAGAGAAGATCAGTGATATAATGGTAAAAATTATAAACCTCAGGACAAGTAAGGTTTCAACGGTCCACACAGATAGGATAAAAGTCCTTCATGAAGACTGCATCGATGTGCAACAATGTCCAACGGTTAGACGAGCATACCCTTTAAATCCAGAGACAGACACTGATCTATTCTTTGCATTGCTTAACCCTGAAATCGCTGAAGAAAATTCAACCAAAGAATTGATAACTCGTAACGGAGAGTTGACTACTATTTATGAAGCTAAAACAAATGTTCGTTCTCCAGCAGCCCAAACAGCTGATGCACAGGCTACAGTAGCTGATACGACCCCCTCCCAGGTTACTCCCAACTTTTCAGGGCCACCAAAACATAAATATAGCCTTCGCTCTTCCACGACGGTACAGGAATTGCCAAATGTTATGACAAAGCCAATAGAATATGGGAAAGGATAATAGCTCACGTTAAAAAATACGCTTTTCAAGCGCTAATATAACGTAATTATCCGCAGATTTTTTTGGCTTCATCGGTGCACTGCTCGATCCCAACACAAGAATCACCGATACGTGCTGGCTTGAGTTTCACACCGACATACCGTCTAGTCCTCACAGGCAGAGACTATGTAGTACCTTTTATCCTCAGAGAAGAAGATGTTTTAGCTCCATTATATAAAGCACGGAATTTAACTGCTTTTCTAGCTTGGAATGTTGTTCAAATGTCACCTGAGTATCCAATTATAAAATCAATAAAGCACACACTTTTTAATTTTGAAAATTAATTCAGTTCATTGTTATATAATATTAAAAAAATCATACGCTATTTGATGACTACTGATCCGAACAAACTGCATGTTTCAATGAATTATAGACCAAACCGGGGAATGATTAACTTTGTAGGATCCTTGTCTAATATCTTATTTGGCACCGCGACACAGGCTCAGGTTGATGCTATTCATGGAAAAATTGGAGAACTAGAGTCACTGACTGAACAAGAACGTATCATGTTAAACGTTCATTCGACTGCATTAAATGTCACGTTACGAAATATGCATACCATGCAGTCTGCTCTGAATATACTATCTTCTGCTGTAAACATATCGAACCAAGTTGTACGTCGCATGTCTATACAGACTTTGGTATTAGAGGGAGAGCAAGAGCTCCTCCAAACATTGTTGGATTTAGAGTTAGCATTAGGACATATAAGTACGGGTGTTCTAGATTTAAAGTTGGGTCTGCAGGCTCTCCTGCAAACATATATAACTCCAACCATTATGTCAGACGAACAACTGTTAAGTATATTAAAGGAAGCCTCAGTTCGGCCTCCAGGTCTTTTGTTCCCTGCAGTTCCTGATTTTTTAGCTTTATATAGGGATATGATAACTGTGTCCTCCAGGACAACGGCTTTGCACGATTCTCGAAATTTCTATTTCACCATACCTTTACGAGGAGATCCGCCTGACACCTTTGATGTCTTTCGAATCGACTCCCTTCCATTTTCTGTGCAGAATAGCACTTACTTTCTGATGTATAGTGTTGATTCCCAATATATTGCCTTCAGTGAGAATAGGAAAACATACTTTCTGCTTTCTAGTATAGAACACTGTAACAAAAATAACCATATGTTAGTTTGTCCTCCCACAGGCCCCGTCTATGAGGCTAGTCACGCAGCCTCTTGTGAATCGGCTGCTTTTTTGAATCATGAGTCAGTGATCAACCTCTGCCAAACAATAGTCTTGAAAACATTTCCCCCTATGTTTATAAAAGGTCCTGGCTACTGGACCTATTCACTTGCCTCCCCCATCACTCTAACACTCACATGCCCCACAAATCCTGTACACAAGCATACTGTCAGCCTGGCAGGTAGTGGAATATTGACGCTTCGGCAAGGTTGCAGCGCCCACAGCCCATCCCTAACACTTCCTGGACAAGAAGCAGTTGTGGAGGGGCCCCCGATCACGGTATCTCTCGCCCCTCTCCCTCTCCACCTCCCTCCTCTCCCAAAGGTTCTTACAGGCCATTTTAATTGGTCCGTTTTGCCTGACCTTCCTTCTCTTCGCAGTGCTGAGTCCATCCCCCTACAGGAGCTAACATCTGGCTTGCAGCCCATAAATTCTGTGGTCGAGCCAAATCAGCCCTTTCAACCCGAAAACCATTGGTGGATTGTTATCGCCATTGTCGTGATCCTGGTTCTTCTGCTGGTGACGTCTGCTGTGGGGTATTCCTATGTCCTGCGCTACGTTCGACGACGCCTGCTTCCAGACTCGAGCCCACTGCAGACATTGAAAGGCGTATCTTCTCCACCAACACCTGTGAGATCTCAGGGGCGAGATCTTCCGGAAGGGGAAGTATGTTGGGACCCAGAATATGGACAAACAGAAGACGACCATAGCAGCACAGTTAATTAGTAGTAACCCCAATCAGAGGCAAATACCGAGTGGAGATATGGAGACAAGAATTGTAAATATGATAGGAGAGGGAAGGAAAGCAAATAGTCAGATATACAAAGTTGTAAACATCTGATAAGCACTAACACTACTGAGAGGTTATGGAAAATACCCAGACCCACATACAAGAAAGCAGATACCCAGTAGGCGTGGTCAGGAAGTGTGGATAACCATTCAAGAGGACTCTAACATGTCACGTGCGGTGTGACGGAATGCTATAAGCGAATAACTGAAAAGAGAAGTCACTGTGGGAGTGTCTTAAGAGTGAATTCACAAATAGTAGGAGAAG